>NC_091586.1:5495591-5500591 GCF_042767895.1 Penaeus vannamei
TGAGTTCCTTTTTTGTGTTTGTGCGTGTGTGTGTGTGTGTGTGCATGCATGTGCGTTTGTTTATGTGTGTTCCTTTTTGTGTTTGTGCGTGTGTTGTGTATGTGCATGGGGGTTTGTTCATATGTGAGTTCCTTTTTTTGTGTTTGTGCGTGTGTTTGCTAGAATGTGCGTTTGTTCATGTGTGTGTTCCTTTTTGTGTTTGTGCGTGTGTGTGCTAGTATGGGCGTTTGTTCATATGTGTGTTCCTTTTTCGTGTTTGTGCGTGTGTGTGCTAGTATGTGCGTTTGTTCATGTGTGTGTTCTTTTTTGTGTTTGTGCGTGTGAGTGTTTTAGTATGTGCATGGGCGTTTGTTCATGTGTGTGTTCCTTTTTGTATTTGTGCGTGTGTGTTTTAGTATGTGCATGGGCGATGGTTCATGTGTGTGTTCCTTTTTTGTGTTTGTGCGTGTGTGTGCTAGTATGTGCATGGGCGTTTGTTCATATGTGTGTTCCCTTTTGTGTTTGTGCGTGTGTGTGCTAGTATGTGCATTTGTTCATGTGTGTGTTCCTTTTTTGTGTTTGTGTGTGTATGTAATTATCTATTCGTGTATATATCTAATTTACATACACTCCACTCTATGTATCCATGCTCAGTCCAAGTTCATCAAAGCTCATTTACAAATAAAGACACAAGATATAAGGGCTTGATACAAATTAATCCCTTAATTACTGTCATAAATATAAATTCTACTTGAACATGGGATAAGCTATGAAACGTGTTATTGTTTCTATTCAATATATGGGCCGGCGCTGAGTAGAAATATACGCCCTTTTAGCACGGATGACAAAGATGGGTGTCTAATGAGATAGGTGTTTATGGGGGTATTTAAACTCTTGAAATAATCACCTGGTTTAAATAGTAAGATTTGGAGTTTGTTCGTGTAGTTGTCCAGTTGCGTCTTTGTTTGTCTGTGAATGTATGCGTGTTTGTGTCTGTGTGTAGGTGTTTGCGTGTGTGTGTATGGACGCGCGTTGGTGTGGACGTGTATGTTTATTGTGTTGTGTGTGTGTGTAACTTATGTTAATGTATATTCTTTTTCTTTTCTTTGTTTATTCTTTTTTTTTTAAGTGTCTCAATATTTCTTTCCAACTAGTATGTACTTGCCCAAGTACGATCGACCGTCTTCTTAACACCACTGATAAAAAAGGAAAGAAAAAAGAAGAGAGAGAGAAAAAAAAACCTCATTTTCACGCACATTCACACTTCAACCTGTATTTCTTCCTCCTTGTTTTCATAATTGATTCCCAAGAGTCGCGTTCTGACTCGTCGATCATTGTGAAGTACTCTGAAGGGTGTTTCTTTACAACGCAAAATAAAAAGAAAAGAAAAGAAAAGAAAGAAAGAAAGAAAGAACGAATGAAAAAACACTCAAAAATGAATTAGTACGAAAGAGAGAAAGAAAGAAAGAAAAAAAAAACACTCAAAAATGAATTAGTACACGATATGAAGTCTACATGACTCTCTCACGTAGAGAACTAGTGACTGTGTTTATTCTGTTGTCTTCAAAATATACTTTGTGTCAGCGAGACTTTTTGTTCAAATAATAACGAGAAGTGAAAAAAAGAGAAAAAAATACTATCCGTTTTTTCTTCATTTATTCCCTTATTATCATGATGATTTATTATTACTTATTTATTTATCTATTTTTTTTTACTGATAGAGGGAGGAATGTGTTTAGGTATCGACGTTTGTGTCTGTATGAGCGATTGTGTTTGTCTTTGTCTTTTCTTTTGAATCTGTTTGTGCTTGTGTTCATTTTATACGTTTAACCGACAGTTGGTATTGATAACAATCACAATAATGATTTTCTTCTTCCTTTTAATGTTTAGAAAACAGTTTTAATGATATTTAATAGATCTAATCAACCTGGTAATGATGATGATGATAATAACAATGATGATGATGATGATAATGATGATGATGATGATGATGATGATGATAACAATAATAATGGTAATGATTATAATGATGATGATAAAAATTATATCAATCAGAATAACAATTACAAAAGGAGCATTAATGTGAGATGATAATGATTATAATAATACTCACCAGGATTAAGTGAATAATCGTAATAAAGGCCACAATAACATTGATAATGAAAATAAACAACATAACTAACAATAGCAGAAATAATAGTTTATGCTAAAATATATACAGGTGTGAAGAGTAGAAGACAAAAAAAAAAGAAATAAAGGAAACGAAAAAAAAAGATAAAAAGAAACAGAGAAAGAAAGAATGAAAGATAGATCGAACAAATTAAAAAAAAAAGTAAGAAAGAAAGAAGCATGGAATAATATCTCTGGGAGAACCAAAAAAAAAAAAGAAAGAAAGAAAGAGAGAAGCTAAACATGGAATAATATCCCCAAAAGAATAAAAGAAAAAATAAGAAAGAAAGAGAGAAACTAAACATGAAATAATATCTCCGAGGCATTGACATCCAAGCACTCACGAAAGAAAAAAATAAAGATAAAAAGAAACCAATAGAGAAAGAAAAGACGAAAGATAGATCGAAAGAATAAACGAAAAACAGAAAGAAAGAGAGAAGCATGGAACAAAAAGAAAGAAAAAGAAAAGCTAGACATGGAATAATAACTCCGAAAGAATAAAAGTACAAATAAGAAAGAAAGACAGAAGCATGGAACAAAAAAGAGAAAGAAAGAGAAAAGCTAAACATGGAATAATATCTCCGAAAGAATAAAAAGAAAAAATAAGAAAGAGAAAGAGAAACTAAACATGGAATAATATCTCCCAGCCATTGACACCGGAGCACTCACGAAAGAAAAAAAAGATAAAAGACAGATCGAAAGAATAAACGAAAAACAGAAAGAAAGAGAGAAGCATGGAACAAAAAAGAAAAAGAAAGAGATAAGCTAAACATGGAATAATATCTCCGAAAGAAAAAAAAAGAAAAAAAAGAGAAAGAGAGAAACTAAACATGGAATAATATCTCCGAGCCATTGACACCGAAGCACTCACGAAAGAAAAACAATGAATGAAAAAAAGAGAAAGAAAGAGAGAAACTAAACATGGAATAATATCTCCGAAAGAATAAAAAAGAAAAAATAAGAAAGGAAGAGAGAAGCATGGAACAAAAAAGAGAAAGAAAGAGAGAAACTAAACATGGAATAATATCTCCGAAAGAATAAAAAAAAAGAGAGAAAGAGAGAAGCTAAACATGGAATAACATCTCCGAAAAAAAGAAAAAAAGAAAAAAAAGAAAGAAAGAGAGAGGCTAAACAACGATTAATATCTCCTATCCATTGACACCGCAGCACTCACCCTTCGTCCAAGCGAAAGAGTGCAGGGGATAACCCGCCACAGGACAGCGCAGGTGCAGCTTCTCCTCCGACACAGCTGTCACGGAGGCCAAAGGACGCGACACGGGGAAGCCTGAAGGAGAGACAAGGATTGTTTCTTAGGATTTTCATTTCCGAGAAGGAGGTTGAGAGGAAGAGAGAGAGAGAGGGGGAGAGAGAGAGAGAGAGAGAGAGAGAGAGAGAGAGAGAAGGAGAGGAGGGAGTGAGAGAGAGAGAGAGAGAGAGAGAGAGAGAGAGAGAGAGAGAGAGAGAGAGAGAGAGAGAGAGAGAGAGAGAGAGAGAGAGAGGGAGAAGGGAAGGAAGGGGAGAGGACGGGAGGGAGAGAGAGAGAGAGAGAGAGAGAGAGAGAGAGAGAGAGAGAGAGAGAGAGAGAGAGAGAGAGAGAGAGAGAGAGAGAGAGAGAGAGAGAGGGAGAGAGGGAGAGAGGGAGAGAGAGGAGAGGGAAAGAGAGAGAGAGAGAGAGAGAGAGAAGGCAGAGAGAGAGAGAGAGAGAGAGAGAAAGAGAGAGAGAGAGAGAGAGAGAGAGAGAGAGAGAGAGAGAGACAGAGACAGAGACAGAGAGACAGAGAGACAGAGAGACAGAGAGACAGAGAGACAGAGACAGAGACAGAGACAGAGACAGAGACAGAGACAGAGACAGAGACAGAGAGACAGAGAGAGAGAGACAGACAGACAGACAGAGACACAGAGAGAGAGACAGAGACAGAGACAGAGAGACAGACAGACAGAGAGAGATAGACAGACAGACAGAGAGAGAGAGAAAAAGAAAGAAGAAGAAGAAGAAGAAGAGACGAGGATCCTTTTCTTAGAACTTTCATATCCGAAAAGGAGTTGATGTCTCCCTCCTCGAGAAAAGGCAAAAATGCTGAAGTATTGAAAATATAAGATAACTCTATCTTACCTGGTTAAACAGTGGATTATATAACTTATAGTGAATCTTAGAACGATGGGTTATCAATATCATATTTATCCTTAGCATGACACCAAGAAATTTGCACAAATCATTCTTATAATGATCAGGCTGTAAGTAACAGTGACACACACACACACACATAAGTGTGTGTGTGTGTGTGTGTATGCATGTGTGTAACCAAATAAAAAATACACGAATAAAAAAAAAAAAAAATAAAATAAAAACATTTATCCTACTCATGATTACTCACCACAAACAAAGAAAATAGTAAAAAAAAATAAATAAATAAATAAATAATAACAATAAATAAAAATAAATGATAATAAATAAAATAAAATAAAAAATATACCGAAAAACCACATTCGTCCCACTCCTGTTCACCCACCGTAGATGTTGAGGTTGGCCGCGTGCGCCGTGGATCCTGCGCGGTTCGTGGCGACGCACTCGTACCGGCCTCCGTCTTCGACTCGCGTGTGGGAGACGTTGACGTGGCTGACGACCTCCGAGCGCGTCCCCAGCTGCTCCCCGACGACGACCCTGTGTGGTCAGGGGTCGTAGGGAGGGGTTAGGGGTCGTATGAACGGATTTGGGGTCTTAGGGATGGATTAGGGGTCGTACGAAGTTATCAGGGGGCGTACGAGGGGGTTAGGGGTCGTACCAACGGATCAGGGGTCGCAGGGATGGGTAAGAGGTCGTACGGAGTTATCAAGGGGCGTACGAGGGGGTC
>NC_091586.1:5510591-5513091 GCF_042767895.1 Penaeus vannamei
TGGTTTCCTTTACTCTGTCTTTTCAACCTTTTCCTTTTCTCTCTCCTCGCCTTATCCCTTACCTTTACTACTCCCTTGCCTCACTCCTCCTTCACTTTCCCCCCCCTTTCCTCTTCCCTCTCCCTCACCTCACTTACCCCTCCTTCCCCTAACCCACCACCCTCATCCCCCCACCCCAACCCACCAAACCTCACCCCCCCCCAACCAATCAAACAAATCCCCTCCCCCCCATCCCTTTACCCCACCCCCAGCAACGAGTCATCAGACAAGTCACGTGACACGTTCTCGTAAATCGCGAGGTGACACGACCTAACAATCCGAGCGCCGGCATTGACTCGTTATAAATAATGATGTATGAGCGATTCCTCTGTTGCCTGCAGATGTGCCCGTGTTTGCTCCTTCTTTGATGAATGCTGAGTTCTTTTTTTTGTTTTTCTCTCTCTCTCTCTCTCTCTCTCTCTCTCTCTCGCTCCCTCTCCCTCTTTCTGTCTGTCTCTCTCTATCTATCTATCTATCTATCTATCTATCTCTCTCTCTCTCTCTCGCTATCTCTGTCTGTCTCTCTCTCTCTCTCACTCATTCACCTCTCTCTCTCTCTCTCTCTGTCTCTCTCTCACTCACTCACGCTCTCTCTCTCTCTCTCTCTCTCTCTCTCTCTCTCTCTCTCTCTCTCTCTCTCTCTCTCTCTCCCTCCCTCCCTCTCTCTCTCTCTCTCTCTCTCTCTCTCTCTCTCTCTCTCTCTCTCTCTCTCTCTCTCTCTCTCTCTCTCTCTCTCTCTCTCCCTCTCTCTCTCTCTCTCTCTCTCTCTCTCTCTCTCTCTCTCTTTCTGGGGGGGGTGTGGGGGAAGGGGTGTTTTAGCTATTTATTGCGATTGTGTGTGCGACTGTAAGGGTGTGGTTGTGAGTTTGAGTGTTGGTGTTTGTGAACTTGTATGTGAGTGTGAGTAGGTGTTTGTGAGTGTAAGTGCGTTTATGAGTGAGCGTATGTGTGTGTGTGTGTTTCTTTGTGTGTGTGTGTGTAATTAGCATCCATTGATTACACATGCTTCAGAGTTGAAATAAATATACTTGTGTGGAAACAAACACCGAGAAGTTAAATCCGGAGCCTTTTTTCACACTTTCCCTCACAGAAAAAAAAAATGCCTCCTTTTGTTGACTGAGAGCGCAAACAGGGGCGCCATAGGACACCCCTAAATGGACAATTATAAATGGATAATAAATGATAATAACAATAAATATCAATAGATAGATAAAACACCCCTTCCCCCCACCACCCCTCCCCTTGTCCTTGTTTTGTCTTGTTCATTCCTATTTAGAATACAAGACCTCAAGTATACGGTTGTTTGTGGTTCCCGGTAAAGAAAGAAAGATTTAAAAAATAATGATAATAATAACAATACCAAAAAATGCATACCTTGAAAATTATCATAATTCATTGCATTTTGAAAATACATATACATCTCTCTATTTTTTCTCAAGATATAAAAATATGCTATGCTTTTCTTGGAGTGTTCTTTCTTCTCTTCAACTCGTGCATATTCGCCATAAACAAAAGAAGGAAGACACCAATAAAACACACAGAAATAATGATGGATAGATAGTACTGGTGAATAAATAAAATCGCCAAGATAGATATTTCATTGGTATGTCTGATTTAGAATTCACGTCTGATCAAAGACATAGCTTTTGTTCAAGGACAGACCGTGATCCGAATAAATAAGAGGACAAAGAAGAAGAAAAGAAATAGAGATAGAAAGAAAGGATAGAAGCCAGTATTGACCCGGGCGGATTGCTGGGACGCCTGTGCTTCTGGTATGTGGGGGGGGGCGGAGGTCAAAGCAAAAAGAGGGGGAGGGGGTGGGGGGGGGCGAAGGGAAGAGGAAAAAGTCGACAAGCTTATCTGTGTCTCGCAGAGAAGGTAGCTTTCTGTCTCTCTGTCTCTCTCTCTCTTTCTCTCTTGGTTTCTCTGTCTCTGTTTCTTTCTCTCAGTATCGCTCTCCGTCTCCCTCTCCTCTCCCTCACCCTCACCCCCATCTCCCCTCCCCCCTCACCTTGATCCCCCCATCCCCCCAATCCCTCCCTCTCCCTTCCCTCCCACCCCCGCCCTCTCTCTCTCTCTAAAACACGAACCGACACCCAGCCACCGCGATAAGCATGCAGTTCGAAGAAAACATCTGAGGTAACTATAAACACTTAACTAACTAGAAATAACTAGAATAAATTAAATAAATTAAATAACTAGATAATAAATTAAATAACTAGATATACTTAACACAGGCCGGGCCACTCCCGTGAAGAGGCCCGGGCGAGGCATGACTTCGCAAATCTAACTGAACTGAACCTTACCTGACGGTGGGCGTGGGTGTCCCGGAGGCGACGCAGGGCAGCACCACCGTCCCGCCTTCAGACACGGTCACAGATCTCCTCTTCTCTTGGATGACGGGGCGGGACACGTCGCCGGGTTCTGTGGGCGGGGGAGAAGGAAGCCGTTAGTGGATGGA
>NC_091586.1:5523091-5525591 GCF_042767895.1 Penaeus vannamei
CAGATGAAGAAATAAGTTTTGCGAAGAATGAAAGGAGATAGAAACAGAGGATGGTCTTGATATTGATGAATGGAGGGTGGGCGAAGGAGAGGAAATAAATGAAAATAAGATAAAAGGAGAGAAATAGACGAAAACGATGATGGTAAAAAGTGGGCGAAAGAGAGAAATTAGAAAAAAAGCCGAAAATAGTAGGAGAGAGACAGATGATGATGACAATGATAAGGGAGACGAAAGAAACACGATTTCAAGGAAAATAAAAAACTAAGGAATAAAGAGGGAGAGACATGGACGATGATAAAGATGATAGGGAAAAGGAGAGGAGAGGAGAGATAGATAGATAGATAGATAGATAGATAGATAGATAGATAGATAGAGAGAGAGAGAGAGAGAGAGAGAGAGAGAGAGAGAGAGAGAGAGAGAGAGAGAGAGAGAGAGAGAGAGAGAGAGAGAGAGAGAGAGAGAGAGAGAGAGAGAGAGAGAGAGAGAGAGAGAGAGAAAGAGGAGCGAAGAAACAATAGAAGCGAAGCCAAAAATAAAGAAAAAGATTGTGGAAGAATAAAAAATGGGAGATAGAAGACGATAATAATGATAAAAAGTGGACGAAGAAAAGTGGGAAGCGTTATCGAAGGAAAGGAAAAGTTGCGCGGCGAATAAAGGAAGAGTGACATAGACGGCAATAACGATGATAAGGAGGAACGAAAAAGAAAGGAATAATGTTAAAAGAAAATGAAAGGGAATGGAGAGAATAAACAGAGAAGAAGCATAGACGACGATATTGACGATAAAAGAGAACGAAAGATATAGAGAAACAATAGCTAAGGAAAGAAAAACAATGAGGAAAATAAGAGGAAAGAAACATAGACGACAATAATGATAACGAAAAGGGACGAAAGATAGAGAGAAAACAAAACAAGAAAAAGAAAAGAAATCACGTAGAGAATGAAAGGTGAGAGAGGCAAAGCCGACGATAATGATGATAGTGAGTGATGGAGAGAAAATGATAAAAAAGAGGATTAAAGATAAAAAGGGAAACTTTGGTGTTTGCGAAGAGAATAATGAAGAAATCTTATGAAGCGGAAAATGACGAAAAAGACGATGAAAATAGGAGATATTTACGTCAAAGAAGAAAAAAGAAGAACCCAAAAAACTGATATTAAGATGCAAGGATAAGATAAAAATAAAAAAGAGAGAAAACAAACAATGGAAATACGATAATACGACTAAAGGTCAAACGATAAAAAAAAAAAACAGGAGAAAGAAAATAGATATAGCGATGAAAAAAAGAAAGAAAAAAAAGAACAGGAGAAAGGAAATAGATAAAGCGATGAAAAAAAAGAAAGAAAAAAAGAACAGAAGAAAGGAAATAAATACAGCGAAAGATTCAAACAAAGAAATGTAAAAATGTTCACTGAGCGCAAAAGACGATCAAATGAAGAACATGTAACACGAGCATAGAAGTGAATAGAAAAATAGATAAAAAGAGAAGAATTGAAAAGAAAAATAGATAGTGATAAGTGATCTTTGTACTTCAGTTCTTTCAGAATATCAAGAGATAAAGGAAACGCATTTTCGAAGCAGTATGCCAATAACTCTAGATACTCTAGATGTTGCATAATATTATCTGCATGTAAAGATACAGTGCAACAAGAAGTTAGAGAAACTGAACCAGAGCAATTTTAAAAGACGGGAATAAGAAAAAAATTAGAAAGAAGAAGAAGAAGATGAAGAAGAAAAGGAAAAAAAGAAAAGAAAGAAAAGAAAGAAAGAAGAAAAAAACATATACAGTATATATATATATATATATATATATATATATATATATATATATATATATATATATATATATATATATATATAATGACTGTAAACATATTGACAGCGAAATACTAACCAAAACTAACTTCACTAACACATCACTAAGCAATAACCAACACGGTATGCAAGCCACACCTCAGACAGGTCAAACCCACCACACATGACCTACCATGAACTGTAATCTTGGCCGGGGAGCGAGAGGAGAGTTCACGGCCTCCCAGCTGATCCCTGACGCGGCAGTTGAAGGAGGTGAAGGCATCCTCGCGGGTCACAGAGGTCACCAGGAGGTCACCAGTAGATCCCACCATCTGGTACCTGCCCTCTGTGGGAGGGGAAGAGAGGAAAAGAAGGTGAGTTGTGTTGGTTATGATATTTAATAGTATCATTGATATTGGGTAGTTGTGGGGGGGGGGGAGTTGTGTTTTATTATGTTTATTATCATTGCTATTAAGATAATACATACTGATCGAAGGACTGTTATAGTTAATGTTATTTTCATTATCATATCATTACCATTGTTACAAGTTATCAATAAAATTATCCAATTTGTTGTTGTACTTATTAGCTTCATTATTATTATTACTGTTATTGTTATCCTCATCATTATCATAGTTACTATAATACTATTATCATTATGATCATTGTTACTATTATCATTATTATTACTTTTATTATTATTATCATG
>NC_091586.1:5530591-5535591 GCF_042767895.1 Penaeus vannamei
AAACCTCAGGGCTCAGACGCACCGCTCCTTATCCCTCTCTCTCTTTCTCTTCCCCTTCTTTTCCCCTCTTCTCGGCATAATAGTAAGCGCCGCGGCAACATAATTCATTCATATCAACCACAGAGGGGAGTGAAGTGGAGGAGGAAGGGAGGGGAGGAGGAGGAGGAGGAGGAGGAAGGATGGGAGGGAGGGGGGGGAGGGAGGGGGGGCAGGGAGGGGGGGGGGGGATAGGGAGGGGTAGATGAAGGAAGGAAGGGAACGGAGGTGGAGGAGGATGAATGGGGGGAGGGGGGTAGGGAGGAAGGAGGACGGAAGGAAGGGATGAGGAGGAAGGATGGGGGAGGACGGAAGGAAGGGAGAAAGGGAGGAAGAGGAAGGGGCTTAGGGAACGGATGGCAAGGATGGAGGGGGGACATGGAATAGTGAAAGGGGGAGGGGGGGGAAAGGACAGGATGAAAGGGGAAACTATTGGGAGGAAATGGGAGAAGGAAGGAAGGGGATAAGGAGGAGGGTAGTGGGGGGAGGGGAGGAGGAGGAGGAGAAGGGGAAGATCTTGAAGAAGCAGACGTCTCAACTCTTTTTTTTTCTGGCATCTTGTCTCTTGGACTCTAACTTTTTTTTTCTTTTTTTTTTCTTTTAACCGAGAATATATGTAGAACAGCAGATCTTTCAACGCGCGTGTGTGTACATGTGTATTTTTGTGTGAAATTACAGAATGTATGTAGTGTGTATATGTATGTGTGCATATATATGTGTGTGTATGTATGCGTGTGTATGTATGCGTGTGTATGCACACACACACACACACACACACACACACACACACACACACACACACACACACACACACATACACACACACACACACACACACACACACACACATATATATATATATATATATATATATATATATATATATATATATATATATATATATATATATATATATATATATATATATATATATATACATATATACATATAAACACACACACACATTCCTCTCCGTGTGTATCCGTGAGTGGATAATCGCTTTTCCCGAGCCCTCTCCTCGCCTCCTCTCTCCGCCTCCCTTCTACGTAATCATCAAAGACATTAAGCGATCACATACGACCGCTATAGCCTCCTTGGCCGGCGAAAATAGTGGCCCATTTAGAGGACATGAATAGCGCTGGCTTCCTGTATCCTACCCGAGGATAAAATGCTTTTAAAGATTGTAGATAAAAAAAAGGTCTATATAATTCTTCCTTTTTTTTTCTCGCATCCTTCGCAAATATCATAAAGAATCCTCTTTTTAAAGGCGACTTAATTTTCCTCGTGATAGTCAATAACAAGGTTTGTGAAAGGGAAAAAAAGTTTGGTCCGAAAACATTTAAGAGGTTGATTATTGCAATATAGAAGTTTGGAAGGGCGCAGAGAGAGGCTGAACCTGCAATTTACGCACACGTAACAGGCGCATACACACGCACACACATTTTCCATCCTTTTTTATGCACATACGATGCATAAGTGTCACCACATTTAGTAATTCCTACATACACGCATAAGTAAACGCTCAGAAGTATAAGTATATATCCTTTCACACCATAACACACAAATTATATTTCACAGGAACACAGGTAATCACGTTTGCATAGATAACTGAATAGATCAATGGATAGATGGATATAGATACATACATATATATAACTGTAAATTCCCTCGCTGACAGGGCCTCAAACGCTCAGAAGGCAACGAACTATAAGACTAAAAAAAATCTTAAAGGTTTATACAGTCCTATGGTTTAATTCTCTCGCGGTGTTAACAGGAAAGAATGTGATCCTCAACAGGTAAAGTCTCTCCTTTTATAAGTATAATAAGTTACTATCATACATTATTACATATATGTGTATGTTTGTGTGCATATGTACAAGTATGTCAATGCCTGTGTCATGTACGCGATGTACGTATGTATCTACGGATGCGTATATGTGTACGTTTGTGTGCATATGTACAGCTACGTCTCTGCATGTGTCATGTATATACCAGGTATGTATGTATTCAAGTATGTGTATGTATGTTAGACGTATACACAACGTACACATAGCCCACATACACATCCCTCTTTGCACTTATCTCGTCGTCCAGCAACATAGCCTCCGCCGCCCCCGTCAAAGTTCTTCCTGAATCCATTATGCAAGCTATCAGGGTCAATTACTGCATCAATTTAATGTAGGATGGGGCGGTAGGATGCTTCCATTACGGCTTTGCGACCCCGTGAATAGGCCGGAAAGGATTCATTGCAAAGGAAGAAGTTTTTGTCACTGACGTCACTATATTTGGAGGATTTATTTATTTATTTATTTTATTTTTGGGGGGGGATTATAATGACTTATGAATGGGAAGTAAATTGCGTGACATCAAATAGCATTTGTGATGAATCTTACAAAGCGTATTAATGGCTGTTTGTGTATTCATACCTTTGCCGGTTTGGAAATTTACGTGGGAAGAAATATTATTTTACTTTTATCATACTTTTCCAGTCAAAGAAAAATGTTTGTCTATGCAAGTTGTTCACGTATGTATGCATCTAATATGTATGTAAATGGTCGTGGATGTTTAAAAAAGGACTGTAATTATATGTATATATATATAAATTTATATATATATACATATATATATATATATATATATATATATATATATATATATATATATATATATATATATATATATATATATATATATATAAACACACACACACACACACACACACACACACACACACACACACACACACACACACACACACACACACACACACACACACACACACACACACACACACACACACACACACACACACACACACATACACACGCACACACACACACTGATACGTGTACATGTGTTCTCATGTATATAATTCAAAAACAAACACAGATGGACATGTATATCTCTTTACACAAGAATACATACAAATATCCCCATGACTATTCCCCCCCCCAAAAAAAAAAAAAAGAATTTAAAGAAGGTTATGCCAAGATGGTAGAAGGAAGTGAGCTCTGCACAGAGACAATTCTCTTGACTAACCACACCATCAAGGATTTGGGGTATTGCATCTGCATATTCATTGAATATCAAGAGACAGGAAATCCAAGGGACAGAAGCCCCGGCGGAATAGTGTTGGCAGCCAGGAGAAAACGCGAGAAAGATTAAAGTGGTTCGTTGGATCACCATACAACTCGGTAATGAGAGACGCCTGATGGGAGAGAGAGTGAGAGAGAGGGAGAGAGAGAGAGAGAGAGAGAGAGAGAGAGAGAGAGAGAGAGAGAGAGAGAGAGAGAGAGAGAGGGAGAGGGAGAGGGAGAGGAGAGAGAGAGAGAGAGAGAGAGAGAGAGAGAGAGAGAGAGAGAGAGAGAGAGAGAGAGATTGAGCGAGAGAGAGAGAGAGAAAGTGAGAGAGCGAGAGAGAGAGAGAGAGAGAGAGAGAGAGAGAGAGAGAGAGAGAGAGAGAGAGAGGTGAATGAGAGATAGAGAAGGGAGATAAAAGAGATATGAGATAAGGGAGAAAGAAAAGAGATAAAGAGGGTGAAAAAGAGATGCAGATATAAGGAAGAAAAAAGAGAAAGAGGTGAGAGATAGAGAAGGGGGAAAAAGAGATGTAGAAATAAGGAAGAAAGAGAGAGAGAAGAGGGATATAAAAAGAGACAGAAAAGGGAGAGAAAGAGATACCGAAAGAAGGAAGAAGAGAGAGGAGAGAGACATAACGAGAGAGAGAGGAGAGAGACATAACGAAAGAGAGAGAGAGAGAGAGAGAGGAGAGAGACATAAAGAAAGAGAGACAGATAGAAAGAAAGAAGTGAGGATAAGGATGCAAATAGCAATGATTGTCTCTTTAAAGTATATAAAAGCGAAACATGACACTCGAACACGTGAAATACTTTCCAAAAATAAACGAATAAAAAAAAAACAACAAATAAAAGCTAAAAAAAAAAAAAAAAAAAAAAAAATTAACATACAAGTTGTTCTCCCAAAATATACCTGAAGATAATTACGGTCGGATCAAAACTCGCTCTCTCTCTAAATGTGGAGCGAGAGGAACCCGTACATGAAATTTCACAGGATTTCCTTCCCATCACACTTATGACCGAGGGATTTGAGTTCAGTCCAACGACGGTAGGAATGCAAATGAAATATGAATAATTAAGTCTTCCTCTGAAACAATTCTTCTTCGGGTATTACGGAATCTCTGATATGACTCTGCCGTGGGAATTTTCCCGTGCTTAGGACATGTATTGCGATGGGCATATCTATGTATGTATATTTCTATCTATCTATCTATATATATGTATATATATTTCTCTCTCTGTCCCTCTGTCTGTCTCTCTGTCTGTATATATATATATATATATATATATATATATATATATATATATATATATATATATATATATATATATATATATATATATATATATATATATATATATACAGAGAGAGAGAGAGAGAGAGAGAGAGAGAGAGAGAGAGAGAGAGAGAGAGAGAGAGAGAGAGAGAGAGAGAGAGAAATAGATATAGGGATATAACTTTGAACATGTAATTATTTCACTCTAAATTGCGTTTACATAGCAAATATTGGTTTCATCTAGTTCATAAAATGATAACCTGTCTGGAACAAGAAATACTGAAAGAGGGAGATGATATCGAGGTAAGAGAGAAATATATATATATATATAGATATATATATATATATATATATATATATATATATATATATAGAGAGAGAGAGAGAGAGAGAGAGAGAGAGAGAGAGAGAGAGAGAGAGAGAGAGAGAGAGAGAGAGAGAGAGAGAGAGAGAGAGTGAGAGAGAGAGAGAGAGAGAGAGAGAGAGAGAGAGAGAGAGAGCAAGCGAGAAAATGAGACAGAGAGGGAAAGAACAAGAAAGAAAAGGAGATAGATAAAGAGAGAGAGAGAGACGGAGAAAACAGGAAGAAACGAAAGAAACACACAGAGGAG
>NC_091586.1:5550591-5553091 GCF_042767895.1 Penaeus vannamei
AGTGGAGGAAGGGAGGAGAACATAGACGAGGAGGAATAGGAAAAGGGCTGAAAGGGAGGAAGAGAAGGACGTAAAGGTGAAGAAACAAATGAGAATGGGAGGAATTGGAGTGCATAATAAAACGAGGAGAATGAGAAAATAAAAGGAAGAGGAAAGAGCAGGAAATGGCGAGGAGAAGCGAAGGGAACGCGTGAAGTGAATGACAGGAGATCCACGCGAGGGAAGGAGAAGGGAGAAGAGCAAGAATGGAAGATAATGGAGGAGACAGAGAGGATAGAGAAAGAAAAAGTCACGACCATAAAGATCACAAATTGCGTTCCACCCGAGGACTAATTACTAAAAATAAATGAATAAATAAATAAATAAATAATAGCTATAACAGAACAGCAATGGTTATAAATAAACAACAAGAACAATAAATCGTCCATTCGTAAAAAAATTACTAATTACAAAAAAGAAAATAAAATAAATAGATAAATAAATAAAAAAAATAATAGCAATAACAACACAACAATGGTTATAAATAAACAACAAGGACAATAAATCCTCCATTCGTAAAAAATTACATATTACAAAAAAAAAAAATAATAATAATAGATAGAAAAAAAACAAAGATAATAAATAGATAAATAAATAAAAAATAATAACAATAACAACACAACAATGATTATAAATAAACAACAAGGACAATAGATCCTCCATTCGTAAAAGAATCTCCCTTTCCCTCCATTATCAAAGTCGAGAATCCATCTGCGATTTAACGGCGACACAAAAACAATGATCGGGGAATTATCGGACCCCGAAATTAAACGTGTAACAAGACAATTATAAGGGAGCCAATAACCGATAGCGAGATAGGATTCGGAGAGCGGAGGAGCATCCGATATCCTGTAATCTAACGACCCCGTAAAGGATTCGGATTCCATATGACAATGGTCCGGCAAAGGCAGTGCGCTAGTTAGGTGTTTAAGGAGGACGAGGCTCTCGATACTTGCGCGGGTTAAAGAGCAGTTGGGCGTTCGGGGAATTCCCGGAGGCGCCGTTGCTGGGAAAGCTTTAAGTCAGAGAGAGAGAGAGGAAAAGGAATGAAAGAAAGAAGAAGAAGAAAAGAAGAAGAAGAAGAAGAAAAAAAAAGGAGGGTGGGGTGGGGTATGCGTGTATGTACTCAGCTGTAAACATATTTGTCTATCACTACGTTACTGGACGCACATACACACACAGTTGTGTATATGTATATATATATATATGTATATATATATATATATATATATATATATATATATATATTTATATATATACATACATATATATATATATATATATATATATATATATATATATAAATATATATATATATACATATATATATATATGTGTGTGTGTGTGTGTGTGTGTGTGTGTGTGTGTGTTTATATATATATATACATATATATATATATGTATATATATATATATATATATATATATATATATATATATATATATAAATATATATATATATATATATATATATATATATATATATTTATATGTATATATACATACATATATATATATATATATATATATATATATATATATATATATATATATATATATATATATATATATATATATATATATATACTGCCATTAAAAAAATATTTGTTATGATTTGCTAAAGATTTTTTTCTTCTTTTTTTGTCAGAGAAACGCTCAGTATCACTTGTTTATGAATGATCCAAGATACTAGTATGTTTCTGTATATATTTTATGTATGACACTGATTCATTCAACACATTATCAATATGATAATTCGAAGCCATCTACGTTCATCTAAAAGAATGATAAAAAAAGATTGTAGATACACACAATCCTCTTTTCTTGGCAAAACATCAAGCACACATAACTTACCTAATCTAACACTAATTCCATTTCAATTTATTCCCTCATCTATTTATTCCCTTATTTATTTATCTACCACCTTAGAAGCCAAATAACATTCTTACTTCTTTTCTTTTTTTCCCTTTTTCCCCGATCGTCACAAAGTTCACTCTCGCCATGGAAAGATCACCTAAAGACGACCGCCGAGAGAGCAGGTGATCTCATGTTACTTGTTGCAAAGTTGCTTCCCGTTGTAGGTTCTTATATTCTCGTCATTAAATGGAGCTTAAATTAAATTCAGAGCTTCGTAAAACCTATTTCACTGTCATTTGTACTAATGCAACAATCATCGATATTAAAATGATAATACTGTGATCTGTATAACATCTGTATAACATCAACAACCATCGACATTAAAAAGATAACACTGTGATCTGTATAACATCTGTATAACATCAACAACCATCGACATTAAAAAGATAACACTGTGATCTGTATAACATCGGTATAACATCAAAAACCATCGATATTAAAAAGATAACACTGTGGTCTGTATAACATCTGTATAACATCAACAACCATCGATATTAAAAAGATAACACTGTGATCTGTATAACATCTGTATAACATCAAAAAC
>NC_091586.1:5565591-5568091 GCF_042767895.1 Penaeus vannamei
TGAGCACATCAATGCACAGTCTCTCCTCGGACACTTTGACAAAATTGAATTATTAATTAAGGAGAGAAATATCGATATCCTGTGCATTAGTGAAACTTGGCTTCACCAAGAAATATCAAGCAGTTTCATCAGCATTCCAAACTTCCATATTTACAGATGTGATGCAGGACGTGGAGGTGGAGTCTGCATATATGTAAGAGATACCCTTAAATCAAATAAGATTTCCTCTACAGCTGTAAATGATACAGCAGTAGAGGACATCTGGGTAACCGTACAAAGTAATATGCATCCTTCCATCCTCGTCGGCACAATCTATAGACACCCACATGCTACAGCAGAATCTTTTGAGTATCTTGAAAATATTTTCAGAGAAATGTCATTAAAAAGAAAACCCCTATTCATCCTAGGTGACTTAAATGACGATCTAAACAAAACAAATGCAAAACTAACTGGGATAATAAATAAAAATAAATTAAAATAACAGTAACTACCTCTTCTATATTAGATGTCATAATAACAAACAGTCCCGATATTATTCTTCACACAGATGTTATCCCATGCCCAATTGCAGATCACGAGCTTTTAACCTTGATCTTAAATATAGAAAAACCAAAGCGACAACCAGTCACCAAAACTTCTCGTGATCTAACCCATTACGATCCTAAATCACTCTGCGAACATATAGCTAACGAATCATCGCTATTAGATATTTTAGCAACAGATAATGTTGACAGACAAATTGCCACTTTAACAGAAGTGATAAAGAATAGCATAAACGCCTCCGCACCCATTAAAACTAAAACAGTAAAACGTCCTCCCGCCCCCTGGATAGATGACAACATCAAGAGAGCCATAAATGATAGAAATAATACTCAGAAAGCTCTCAAGATAAACAGATCTGACACCACCCTTCAGGCTGAATATAAACATAAGAAAAGGAATGTGAAAACACTTATTCATAGTGCGAAAACAAATTATTTCAAAAGTAAGATCAATGAATGCAGAAACGATTCTGCCGAAACATGGAAACTGGTTAAGAAACTAGTGCCAAATAAGAAACAAAACACAGACATTTCCACAAATTCCATAAATGATATAGAACACTTTAATAACTTCTTTGCAGAAGTCGGTAGGCTCACTTACGAACAGACAATCGCCCCCACACATCTACGCAATATAAGTGAAGCAAGGCCTAAAACAAACATTTTCAGACCACAACCAGTAGGACTAGATACAATTATAGTAACAGTAAAACAGTTAAGAAAAACAAATTCCGTAGGAGCTGATGGCATTGCACAGCGCTTCATAAATGATAGTCTACCAGCAATTGCATACTATCTGACAGTCATCATTAATACATCCATAGTCACCGGTGTCTACCCATCACTTTGGAAACATGGTATCATCACACCTATTTACAAATCCGGTGATACAGACGAAATAAATAATTATCGACCCATCACAATACTGCCGGTAATATCTAAAGTACTCGAGAAAATAGTCGCGAACCAATTAACAGCTTTTTTGGAAGAGAACAACCTTATATCAAACACGCAACACGGGTTTAGAAGTAAATTATCAACCGAAACAGCGTTACTAAAATCACAAACGAATTTATAACAACATAGACAACAACCAGATAAATTTGCTCACTTTGTGTGACTTATCTAAGGCCTTTGACAGCGTCAGCCACGAAATCCTTCTCAACAAACTTACAAATCACGGAATTGATAACTTTTGGTTTAAAGATTACTTGTCCGCGAGAACTCAATCAGTCAAAATTCATAAATCAAAGAAACAAGTTTCGTTCGGTGTTCCACAAGGCTCCATCCTAGGCCCAATCTTATTCACTATTTTCATCAATGATCTGTCATCAATTGCAAAAGACTGTCTTCTTATTCAGTACGCTGATGACTCTCAATTTCTCCACGCTGCCTCTGTTAACAATTTAAATGAGTTAATAGGGAAAGCTAAACAAACCCTAACAGAAGCAAAACAATACTTTGAAATAAATGGTCTAAAGCTAAATCCACAGAAAACACAATGTATTTTCATAGGCAGCCGTCAGAACATTGCAAAAATACCCATAGATACAATGATAGAATTCCAGGGATGCTACATCAAACCCAGCACAACAGTAAAAAATCTAGGAGTTTACATAGACAGATACATGACATTTGAGACACACATTGACCACATCTACAGGAAAGTAATGGGCACGCTGATATACTTAAATCACATCAAAAATAAAATACCCACAGAAACAAGAATTATTGTTATACAAACACTAGCACTTAGCATAATCAATTACTGCCTAAACATCTGGGGCTCCACAAATAAAACACAAATACAAAGGACACAGAAACTACAGAACTTTGCAGCAAGAGTAGCACTAGGAAATATAAATAAATATGACCACATCACACCACATATCAACACACTAAAATGGCTAAAAGTGCAACAGAAATACAACTATGACACATGCATTCTAATCCATAAA
>NC_091586.1:5578091-5581465 GCF_042767895.1 Penaeus vannamei
ACTCCTTATAACCCACACAACTCCTCATCTTCTTTCGACATCATCCTACTCTCCGCCTCCTACCCCTCCTCTAGTATCTCCCTGTCTATCTCCCTCCCCTCCCGCCCCTCCTTTTATCTTTCCTTCCCCCTCCTCCTACCCCTCCTTCCCACTTCCTTTCCTCCTAGTCTTCCTCCTTAACCCCCACCCCTCCTATTTCCCCTTTCCTCTTTCCCCACTCCCATTCCTCCTCTTACACCTCTCCCCCACTCCCTCTAACCTCTTCTCCCTCCTCCCCACTTACCCTTCTACCCACCCTACTCCTCAACACCTTCCCTCTCCCCCACTCTTTCTCCTCCTCTTATACCTCCCACTCCCTCTCACCCATCTTCTCCCTTCTCCCCACCCTACTCCTCAAAATCTTCCCTCCTCCCCTCTCCCCACTCCTCCCCACACCTCCCACTCCCTCTCACCCATCTCCTCTCCCTCCTCCCCTCTTTCCTTCTCCCCACCCAACACTCTCTCTCACCCATCTCATCTCCCTCCTCCCCCTCTTTCCCTTCTACCCGCCCCACTCCTCTTCACTCTTCATCTCCCCCTCTCCCCAATCCTCCTTCTTACACCTCCCTCCACTCCTCCCTCTTCTCTCTCCTTCCCCCTCTTCCCTTCTACCCACCTCCCATTCCCTCTAACCTTCTCTACCTCCCCCACCTCCTTCTCCTTCCCCTCCCTCTCACCCATCTCATCTCCCTCCACCCCCCTTTCCCTCCTCCCCACTCTTTCTCCTCCTTTTATACCTCCCACTCCCTCTAACCTCTCCTCCCTCTTCCCTCCTTTCCCTTCTCCCCGCCCCACTCCCTCTCACCCATCTCATCTCCCTCCACCCTCCTTCCCCTCCTCCCCGCCCCACTCCTCTCCCTCTCCAGCCGCCTCCCCAGCAGCAGCTCGTCCTCAAGAGGCACCTGTTCGGGTCGATCAAGGAGTCGACCCCGAGCGACTCACCCAAGACTCGCTCAGACAAACAACTCAAGTCAATATCCCACACGCCCATCATCTTCCCCTCGAGGTAATAACAGACGGTGGCGAGATGGGCGGCGAGGAGCGGGGGTTCTCGGGTAGTCTCGCCGGGTACTTCACTTTTCTACTCGTGTTACTTTTTTTTTGGAGGGGGGGGGGGGCGCTGAGGAGCCTCGACTCGTGTTTTCTTTTTTTTTTTTTTCTTTTTTTTTGGACGCTGAGGAACATCGACTAGTCTTGTCAGGAGTTCGCTCTTTGTTTTGGTGAGGCCTCGATTAGTTTCGCCAGACGCTGGGTCTTCTACTCTGTTTCTCTTTTTGAACGAATGGAGATCGACTAGTCTCGCCAAGCACTTGAGTCACCTACATTCGTTCGCTTTGTTTTAAACAGATGAATATCGACTAGTCTCGCCTAAAACTCTTCTATTCTTGCTACTCTTTATGCGCTAACCATTATCGAGTAGTCTCGCCGAGCACTTCAGTCTTCTACTCCTGTCACTCTTATTTTCACTGATGATTATCGACTAGTCTCGCCAAAAGCTCTTCTACTCTTTTCACTTATTTTTCATTTTTCTTTTTTTTTTTTCTTTGCACTGCGTATCGATTAATCTTCCCAGACACTTCATTCTTCCACGCCGAACTTTCCAACATCAAAAAGAACGCATTTTGGAGCCCGTTATCAAACGCTGGCCGGCATTTCTTATAGCAAGTTTACCCCCCCCCCCAAAAAAAAAAAAAAAAAAAAAAAAAAAAATACAGACTAAAAATTAAGTTTTTTTTTTTCTTTTTTTTCTTTTTTTTGGAAACGTATGACAGAAAAAAAAGAAAAGAAAACCAGACTAAAAATAAAGTTTTCCTTTTTTTCTGAAACGCATGACAGAGCCAAATCCAAAATTACTCTACAGCAGTCACGGTGAAGGCCTGTAGTTTATCCTCCTTACGTATGCATTGTGGTGTTGTACCTTATCGCCAAGAACAGGACCTCTGCACAGGGAACTAAAATGCGGTATGATAATGGGTCCGCGTCATGCCAGAGAACGGCCACTTCGGCATTCATGAGATGCGAAAAGTGGTTCCCATTGATAACTTGGAGTGAGAGAGAGATAGAGAGAGAGAGTGAGAGTGAGAGTGAGAGTGAGGGTGAGGGTGAGGGTGAGGGTGAGGGTGAGGGTGAGGGTGAGGGTGAGGGTGAGGGTGAGGGTGAGAGTGAGGGTGAGGGTGAGGGTGAGGGTGAGGGTGAGGGTGAGGGTGAGGGTGAGGGTGGAGGTGAGAGTGAGGGTGAGAGTGAGAGTGAGAGTGAGAGTGAGAGTGTGTGTGTGTGTGTGAGAGAGAGAGAGAGAGAGAGAGAGAGAGAGAGAGAGAGAGAGAGAGAGAGAGAATGAGAGTGAGAGCGAGTGAGAGAGAGTGAGAGAAAGGAGGGGGGGGGATAGACAGAGAGATAGACAGAGAGAAGGAGGGAGAGAGAGAGAGAGAGAGAGAGAGAGAGATTTCGTTTTGCCTTTTTGTATTTATATGTAATCAGGGATTCTTTTTTGTAAGAACGAAAACTGCAGCTTCAAGGTTTACTATCTGAATGGTGTAGTGGTATAATTGATAATCAAAGCCATTTTCCGAATGCAGGAAAAATTAATGGATTAACAAACGAACAAATGCACACGGATTGTTTTCACACGACCTGCAACGCATAAAATGACACGTAACATAAAAAATAATAATAATAAAATAAAACGAACGAACACTTAGCATTAGAAAAAAAAAACACTTCAAGAGAACACTGAACATTAGAACAAAAACACAAAAAATAAAAACTCCACTTTAGAACAACACAAAAAAACATAAACAACAACAACAACAACAACAAAAAAAGGAAAAAGATTCATGTCCTTTCCCGACGTTTTATGAAGATATCGGGAAGGTCCACTTGAGCGACCACCTAATCCAACGGCGGTTCGAGAAAGCAGGTCGCTGACTGACCACAAATTGCAAGGGTATATTGCATCATTGCTTCTTTTGTACGTGCAACTTCTTGGATTACAGGGGAGTGAAAGAGAGCAGAGGGATGGGGAGAAAATGAGATAATAAAAGGAGGATGTGATAAAGAGAGTGGGTAAGGGATGGCTAAATGAAAGGAAGAAGAAGAAGAAGAAGAAGAAGAAGAAGAAGAAGAAGAAGAGAGAGAGAGAGAGAGAGAGAGAGAGAGAGAGAGAGAGAGAGAGAGAGAGAGAGAGAGAGAGAGAGAGAGAGAGAGAGAAATTTAAGAAAGAAGGGGAAAGTCATAATGAGAGGAGAGAGAGAGAGAGAGGGAGAGAGAGAGAGAGAGAGAGAGAGAGAGAGAGAGAGAGAGAGAGAGAGAGAGAGAGAGAGAGAGAGAGAGAGAGA
>NC_091586.1:5581965-5584465 GCF_042767895.1 Penaeus vannamei
TAATATTGGTTAAATTTTCTCAACGATAGATCGAGTAAAATGTCTACGGTGTCAACACGCCTTAATTGAACTAGGTCACTATATTTCCTTTTCTGAAATTCTAAATTTGCCTGAAAGCAAGGAAACTTTTAGAAGAAGCGCTCGAAATCAATATTATAATATTTTTCTCTGCTTTCTTTCGTTCTCTCTCTTTCTTTCTGTCTCTCTCGAGTACACTTTCTATCTCTCTCTTTTGCCCACGCACACTTTCTCTCTTTCTAATGTACGCTTTCTTTTTTTTTCTCTCTCTCTTTTTATCTCACTCTGTCTCTATCTTTCTTAATCATACTCACTCGCTCTCTCCCTCTCTCTCTCTCTCTTTCTTTCTTTCTTTCTCTCTCTTTCTCCCCCCCCCCCCTCCCCCCCCTCTCTCTCTCTCTCTCTCTTTCTCCCCTACCCCCCCCTCCCTCTCTCCCTCTCTCCCTCTCTCTATCTCTCTTCCCTCCCCCATCCTGAATCATCATAATCATCCCCTCGCTCACGCTTTCTGACCTTCTTATCCTTATTTATCATCTTCCGCTCTACTTCCCAGGAAACGTATGGTAATTAAGTTAATTATGCTGATTGCCGGCGGCCGCATTATAGAAGGTGACTAAATGAGGGTTCATCTCACGCATCCAGGCGAGGACTAATGAGGGGTGTCGTCTGCTCGGCTCCCTTTCAATCCAGGCAGTTATTATTACTATTATCATTATTACTATTATTATTGTTATTATTGTTATTATTATTATTATTATTATTGCTATTATTATTATTGCTATTATTGTTATCATTATTATTATTATTATTGTTAATATCATTATTATTGTTATTATTATTATTATTATTATTATTATTATTTTAATTATTATTATTTTAATTATCATTATTATTATTATTATTATTATTATTATTATTATTATTATTATTATTATTATTATTATCATTATTATTGTTGTTGTTATTATTGTTATTATTATTACTGTTATTATTATTATTATTTTTATTATCATTATTATTATTATCATCATTATTGCTGTTATTATCATTAGTATTATCATCATTACAATTGTTTTGGCTATTATTATTATCATCTTTGACATTTCTATCATTCTCATTCTCATTCTCATTATTATTATTGTTATCACTCTATCTATCTATCTAGCTATCACTCTATTTATCCATCTATCTAGCTATCACTACATCTATCTAGCTAGCTATCACTATATCTATCTATCTAGCTATCACTCTATCTATCTATCTAGCTATCACTCTATCTATCTAGCTAGCTATCACTCTATCTATCTATCTAGCTATCACTCTATCTATCTATCTAGCTACCACTCTATCTATCCATCTATCTAGCTATCACTATATCTGTCTATTTAGCTATCTCTATCTATCTATCTATCACTCTATCTATCTTTCTTTCTATCCTTTCTTATCTTGCACACGTATTTCTCGGTGATTTCAGCAATCTTGACCATCAAAACTTTTATGAGAAGATATATGAGAGAATTTTATCGGAAAGAAACAATTAATTAGAGACAGACGTGCCCATGGCGGCGTGGTGTCTCTAATCAAGTCTTTTTTTTCTCTTTCATTCCTTTTTATTTACTTATTTGCTTGTGATTTTTTTCTTTTCTTTGTTTAACTCCTTTTTATTTACTTATTTGCTTGTGATTTTGTTTTCCCTTTTTAACTCAAAAGTCAAAAATGACATTTTCTGGTATTGCTTTATAAGGCTCTATTCTATTTTGTTTTTTTCTTTGTGTTACTTGATGCGATATTTCGGTGATTAGAATTTGGTGCAATCACGCTTTTAGGAATTATGATCCAGATTGATAATTTTAAATCATATGAAAAAAGATAATTTGTTTTTATTTTTCTCTTCCTCTCATTCTTACACTGAGAAAGCGGACCTGCAAGAAAGGGTATGATAAGTGTGAATAAAAAGTGATCAAAAGCTAAAATAAAGAGAAGGAACATCAACAGTATGTCACTAAAGAAAGTGCAAATGAGAGGAAAGGAAACGAATAAAAACAAAGAACACAAAAGACAAAATTGATTGCGAAAATGATAGAAGGGAGAGAAGGAGAGAAGTTCATGAATAGCGAACAGAAAATCCGGGAGAGTAACGGACGTGGGAAGAGCACGGGGAATAAATATGGAGAGAGAGAGGAAATTGTGTTTTGGACTTTTGGTAATTAGCGAGTTTGACTCAAGTTCCACAGAATGCTCTGACAAAGACAGACGAGCCCAGTAATGAAGGAGAGAGAGAGAGGCGATGGACGCGCAAAATTTGCACGTGTTTATATATATCAAAACACATATGCACACACACACATACACACATACACACACACGCGCATACATGTATATATATATATATATATATATATATATATATATATATATATATATATATATATATATATATATATATATATATTTATATATATGCATATATATATATATATAT
>NC_091586.1:5589465-5594465 GCF_042767895.1 Penaeus vannamei
GAGAGTGAGAAAGAAGGAAGGAAGGAGTCGGCTAAAAGAAGGAAAGAAAAATTAAAGAAATATATCCCACCTCTTTTTTAAGGGTATGGACAGTCTGAAATGTACACCCTTAACATTTCCACGCCTCATCACCTAATGCACAGCAGAATCTGGACTGAAAATCCACCACCACGGGACCTCCACCACCACGGGACCTCCACCACCACGGGACCTCCACCACCACGGGACCTCCACCACCACGGGACCTCCACCACCACGGGACCTCCACCACCACGGGACCTCCACCACCACGGGACCTCCACCACCACGGGACCTCCACCACCACGGGACCTCCACCACCACGGGACCTCCACCACCACGGGACCTCCACCACCACGGGACCTCCACCACCACGGGACCTCCACCACCACGGGACCTCCACCACCAAGGGACCTCCACCACCACGGGACCCTCACCACCACGGGACCTCCACCACCACGGGACCTCCACCACCGCGGGACCTCCACCACCACGGGACCTCAAACCACCACGGGACCCCCACCACCCCGGGACCTCCACCACCACGGGACCTCCACCACCACGGGACCTTCACCACCCCGAGACCACCTCCACCAGTACGGGACCTCCACCACCACGGGACCCTCACCGCCACGGGACCTCCACCACCACGGGACCTCCACCACCGCGGGACCTCCACCACCACGGGACCTCCACCACCACGGGACCCCCACCACCACGGGACCCCCACCACCCCGGGACCTCCACCTCCACGGGACCTCCCCACCCACCACGGGACCCCCCCCCCCCCCCCACCTCGAGACCTCCACCACCCCGGGACCTCCACCACCCCGGGACCTCCACCACCCCGGGACCTCCACCACCACGGGACCTCCACCACCCCGGGACCTCCACCACCCCGGGACCTCCACCACCCCGGGACCTCCACCACCCCGGGACCTCCACCACCACGGGACCTCCACCACCACGGGACCCCCACCACCACGGGACCTCCTCGGCAGAAGTTCCTGCGAGAGAACTGATGACCTGGCCTCTGTTTCCTAGCCAGTCAGCGAGTCGTGACAGGAATACAGAAGCGCGGCTTTCACGTCCGAAGCGAACGGTCGCGGGAAGGGGGTCTTCTATCCTTTGCGAGAGTGAGAGAAACTACTGTACTTTTATGTAGTCACGTGAATTATGATTTGTATTTTGGCGAGGTACGTGGGTTGAATCGTGATAAAGGGATCGTGTTATTTGTATGGGATTTTTGGGTACTGTAAATACGTGTTGAATTATTTGCTAATCTCTTATCGCTCTATGAGGTGTTACTGTATAAAGATAATCCCCCATTCACAATATATATCTAAAACAAGCTATTCAAGTCTTTCTCTTTATCTAAATGTCAATCTTTGTATCATTTTGTGCTGAAGTGTCTGTGTACATGTGTATATTTATGTGTGTATGTGTTTTTGTACATTTATGTATGCATTGTATATGTAGGTATATATAAGAAAAAGGGGAAAATAAGAACATGTAAAAATATGAAAAATGAATTTAAATAGCAAGTTAATATGAGGTAAGAAGAAATTAGGCGCTTAAGTAACTGGTAAAAAGAGACAGAGAAGGAAAACATCGATAATAGATGAAATTTACATCGAAAAACATATCTATCTAGATAACATCACATGACGAATCTTCCAAACATAATCCAACTTATAATACTCACAGAAATAGATCAACAGATATATAGCTAATAAGAAGAAAAAATAAAAGACAATAGATCAATAGATATATAGCTAATAATGAGAAAAAATAAAGATAAGAAATCTCTCTCTGCCTATTAGCTATAGAAAATAAAAGATGAAATCCCAGATTATGATATAGATATTAACAGATGAAGCAAAATTTCATACTGCGGAATACTTTTGCAGCATTCATAGTCTGTGGGAGACGGGTGATCTCTGAGCCGATGGCGAGCTCAAAGGCTCTTAATTAGCGGTTGTAATTGCAAACCCTTCACTTTTATTAATTACAAATTGCTGTACTATACTTGGCGATTGAATTTACATGTACACGCATAGAAACACTCGATTGTGTACACTCGTGAGTATACAGACATACGTTTACATGGACTGACAAGACACTAATGATACACAGACTCATACACGAACAAACGAACAAAGTAAACACATATGCAAACAAAGGAACGAAGGAATAATACACATATAAACAAACAAACGAACAAACAAGATACATGTATATAATAACAAACTAACAAACACACAATGTCAAATGAACAAACTAACAAACACGCAATGTCAAATGAATTAACAGAAAAACAACACTCATGCATAAACAAACGAAGAAGAAAGACACAAACAAAGGAACAAATAACACGAAAACAAACAAACGAACAAACACCTACAAACAAATGAGCAAACATCACATACACAAACAGACAAAAAAGACACACAAGACAAACGAAAAAAGTCACAAACAGACGAATAAAAAATGCACACAATCAAACGAACAAAAAAGACACAGACAAACAAACGAAAAAGACACAAACAAACAAGCAAACGAAAAAAACAAAAACAAAAACAAACAAACGAAAAAGACACAAACAAACAAACAAGAAAGACACAAACAAACGAAAAGACACATAGAAACTAAACAAAAAACAAACAAACAAACAAAAAGACACAAACAAGAAAACACAAACGAAAAAACAAACAAAAAACAAAAAAGACACAAACAAACAAACGAAAAAGACACAAACAAACAAACGAAAAAGACACACACAAACAAACAAACAAAAAGACACAAAAAAACAAACTAAACACCAAACAAACAAACAAACAAACAAACAGAGAGAACCGCTACGTCGGGGCAGCCAGCCTTTGGACGACGCTCGACAGTTAACGGTAATTAAGTCCTCCATTCATTTTGAGAATTTCCTCCCCTTCTCCTTCTCTTTCTCTTTCTCTCTCTCTCTTCCCCCCTCCTCTCTTCTAAAAGCAGGAAAAATGGAATTAAATGATGAGGAGGATAAATAATAATGACATTCATAATGGGCTTTAGGAAGAGGATGAAAGGCTATGGGACGAATTGGCAGATAGAGATACATATGAATACAAAAAGGAGATTGTTAGACGGAATTTATAATGATACTTGGTTATAAGAATCATACATGCAATAGTGATGATGATGATGATAATGATGATGATGATAAGAAAATGATATTGATGATAATATTAATAGTAATGATAAGATGATAAAGATAATAGTAATAGTAATGATAATTATGATAATGATAATAATAATGAAATTTGTAATAATGATGATATAGATGATAGTAATGATTATGATATTGGTTATAATGATAATACTAGTAATGAAAATAGTAAAGGCAAATCAATAACAATGATAATGATGATTATGACAATGATAATCATAATGATAAAAGTGATAAAAATCACAAAACAATAATCATGATGATAACAGATATCATTATCATCATTATAACTATACTACAAGCAGTAATACTGGTAATAAAACAATGATAATCGTAATAATGATGATGATTATTATAATAAGAATAATGATGGCAATGATAAAGATATCAATAATGACAATGGTATCAGTAATAATAATGACAATGAAAATAATAATAACGAGAATAATAATAATAACAATTATTACAATAATAAAGATAACAATAACAACAATAACAATAAAAACAACGACAACGCCAGCAATAACAACAAGAACGATTATGATATTAATCAATTATAATATGAATCAAAAGGGCAGCACCAGCAGAAGCAGGAGTAATACAACTAATAGCAATAACGATAATAGTAGCAGTAGTAATAAGGACGAAATAGCAACAACAAAGAAAAAAATCAACAATAAATTTAAACAGATCAACAACACAGAACTCTCACTATTTCCCAGTCGAGAAAGAGTGAGAAGTTCTTGTAGTTCCTTATACGAGTTTATATTAATGGCCGAAGCGGACTAATTTAAAGGGATCTCGAGTCCGTTCATCCCACAAGAACCGGACCATTAATTACTGCGGACGTTTCTCACTCTGGATCCGGTCCTGGGAAATGGGGGAAGTGGGGGAGGGGGGGGGTGATGATGGGGGGGAAGGGTGGAAGGGAGAAATGGGAAGATGGAGGCGGGGGGGAAGGTTGGATGGGAGGATGGGGGGGGGGGTGAATGGATGATGGGGGGGGGGGGGAAGGTTGGATGGGAGGATGGGGGAGAGTGGTGGAAGGGAGAAATGGGAGGGGGTGGAGGGGATGATGGGGGGGAGGAAGGTTCGAAAAGGGAAGATGGGGGTGGAGGGGGGGGTAGAAGGGGGGGAAGGGGGGAAGGGGGGAAGGGAGAAATGGGGTGGGGGGAGTTCGAAAAGGTAAGATGGGGCGGAGGGGATGATGGGGGGGAGGGTGGAAGGGAGAAATGGGGGAGGATGGAGGGGGATGATGAGGGGGAAGGATTCGGGAAATGGGGGGAAGCGGGGGGGGGGGGGGGTGATGGAGGGGGGAAGGGTGCTGGAAGGGGAGGAGTAGAAAAGGGGAAGATGGAGGATGGAGGCGTTGAAATGGGGGGGATGGAGGCGGGGGGGATGAATGGGGGGGGGGATGGGATGATGGGGGGGGGGAGGAAGGGTCGAAAAGGTAAGATGGGGCGGAGGGGATGATGGGGGGGGAGGGTGGAAGGGAGAAATGGGGGAGGATGGAGGGGGATGATGAGAGGGAAGGTTCGAAAAGGGAGGATGGGGCGGTGGGGATGAAGGGGGGGTGTCGAAGGGAGAAATGGGGGAGGATGGAGGGGGATGATGAGAGGGAAAGGTTCGTAAAGGGAAGATGGGGCGGAGGGGATGATGGGGGTAGGGGGAGAAGAGTCAAAGGGAGAAGTGGGGGGAGTGTATGATGGTGGAGAAGGTTCGGAAAGGTAAGATGGGGGCAGAGGGGATGAAGGGGGGATGGGGGAAG
>NC_091586.1:5606965-5609465 GCF_042767895.1 Penaeus vannamei
TTTGTATTTTCCCCTATCCCTTCTTTAGTAATTTACTCTTTCTCTTTCTCGTCCCTCCTCTTTTCCATCTTTTCCACATATAGTCCTCACTTTTTTTTTCTTTCGTCACTTCCTCTCCTCTCTTCCTTGTGTTTATCTTTCATGCCTTTTCCCTACTTTGTCCCACATTCTCTGCTGTCTTCGCTTTCCCCCTTCTCCCTTTATTGGTGCCTCTCCTCCCTCCCTTTCTCACCTCTACCGTCTTCCCTCCCCGGGCTCTCACTCGTTCTCCCTCTCTTATCCTTCCCCACTTCCTTTCCCTCTTTTCTTCCTATATACTTCCCTTGCTCTCTTATTTCCCTTCCTCACGTCAACTCATCTTTCCCTCCTTTCCCTCTCTGCATTACTTCTCACCTTCTCTTCCTTTCTTCCCACTTTCTAAGCCTCCCTCCTTCCAATCGTTTCTCCCTTCTTACCTCTATTCATTTCTCCATTTCTCCTTTCTTGCTTGTACATCTCTCTCCCTCCCACTATTCATATATATTTTCCTCTTTTCATTCGTTTCACCCTCCTTCCCTCCATTCATCTCTCTCTCTCTCTCTTCTTTTCTCTCGCATCCCCTCTCGCCTTCCATCCATTTCTTCCTTCCTTCATTTCTCTCTCTCCCTTCCATATTTCCATATTCTATATTATGTCTCCCTTCTTCTCTTCACCCAACTTATCTTCATCCCTATTTTCCTCTCTCCCTCCATCCTTCTCTTCTCCTGCCATCCCTGCCAACCTTCCTTCAGTCTCATTTCGCTCCCACCCTCCCTCAGTTAATCCTTCCCTCTCTCCCTTAATCCCTCAGTTCTTCCCACCCTTTCTCCCTCCCTTCACCCATATTGCCAGCCTCCTTCCCTCTCTCTCTCTCTCTCTCTTCCATCCTTTTATCTCTTCCTTCACCCATCCCTGCCAGCCTCCCCCCCCCCCCCCCCTCTCTCTCTCTCTCTCTCTCTCTCTCTCTCTCTCTCTCTCTCTCTCTCTCTCTCTCTCTCTCTCTCTCTATCTATCTATCTATCTATCTCTCTTTCTCTCTCTCTCTCTCCCATCCTTTTTCTCTCCCTTCTCCCATCCCTCCCACTTCTGTCACCGTCCCAAGTGAAGCAGTCGCACCACTTTAAAACCATTATCCCGAAGCCCCCTGCATATCACTTACAACCCCACGTCCTCATCTAAGCCTTCTTAATTGTAATAATTCCCGGTTTTGTCCTCGGAAGAATGCCCTGATTAGGTCTCCTTCTCTTCTCTTAGTGTCTTCTAATCGTATTTCCGTAATCTGATTTTTACTATTAACTTTATTTTTTGTGGGGGGTTGAGTTGTCGCAAGAGTTCTGTTTTGGAAATGGGGTATTTTATATTTCTGGTTTGATGTTACATGAAAATGCCATAATATCATTAGTTTCGTAAAGTGCATGTCAATTCACGGTAGGTACTTTGATGATATATTTATGCCATGATATTGGAGTCCAGTCGTCCTCTTCTATATTTGATGGCTGTTTAGCATTCTAGTTACACATTTGAATAAAGAAAAGGGTATATAAATAATCAAATAGGTAAACGTAAACAGATAGGTGTATATTCAGGGTGATATATAAATCATTAGCAGAATGGATGGTGATCATAGCTCCCGTAAATGAGATGTATGAGAGGATAGTAACAAAAACGCTGAGTTTATGTCTTTGTTTGTGTATAAATGACGCTACACACTAAACGTAACGTCTATACTTGAGTAGAAAACAACAACAACAAACGCAAAAATTCGAGGTAATTTGCTCCTTGATATACACATTCCGCTTTTAGTACGATCTAGCCTTTAAAAATAATTCTTCGCCTCCACAATTTCCTTCTTAAATATCTCTATAACTCACCAACACATGACTTCAATGTTCCCAAACTGGCAGCTTTAAACTGAGGAGAGAGAATTTATCCCCTCCATAGACTTCAATTATGTCACCTAATGACTGCCATAAATATCCATAAAGACTGGGACTTACCTGACCTATTCTGCCGGTCTCGCCCACTCGCTCTTTCCTCCTGCTGTTGCCGTCCCTGCTCCCAATTATGCTCCCGGTCCTACTCCCACTCACGCTCCCGGTTCTTTTCCCAGTCCTTTTTTCCTCTCTTGCTCCTGGTCCCGCCTGGACCTTGCTCTCTGCTCTGCTATCTAATAGACATGGGCAGGCACACGCACCGGCACACACAGGAAAGGACATACAACTTGCGTATTTGTGGATCTCACCAAACACTCGTGTCTTTGGAGGTCAAATGATGGATTAAATATCATATATATACTACATATATATATATATATATATATATATATATATATATATATATATATATATATATATATATATATATATATATATATATATATATGTATATATATATATATATATATATATATATATATATATATATATATATATATATATATATATATATATATATATATATATATATATGTATATATATATGT
>NC_091586.1:5646965-5649465 GCF_042767895.1 Penaeus vannamei
CTTTACTGCTATAATAACAATTACAGCTTCCGGCACGTAGACGCCTCTGCCTACCCCGCCCCCCCCGCCCCCCCCGCCCCCCTACTCCTCAGCCCCCCCCCCCCTCTCCTCTCTCCCCCGCCACCCCTCCTACCTCTTGTCACATACACACAGCATCATCTCCCCTTTTCGGTTAACGGGGCTGGAATATGGAACTTTCCCTCTAGGTGAGAGAGAGAGGTGGGGGAGGGAGGGAGGGGAGGAGAGAGAGGGGGGAGGGAAATATATATATAGAGAGTGTGTGTGTGAGAGAGAGAGAGAGAAAGAGTGTGTGGGGGTGTTTTCGCGTATGTGTGTGAGAGAGAGAGAGAGAGAGACAGACAGACAGATAGAGAGAGAGGTGGGGGATAGGGGGAGAGAATGAGAGAGAGGGAGAAAGGAAAGAGAGTAGGAAAATATAGAGAAATAAAGAGAGAGGGGGGAAATAAAGAGGGAGAAAAGGAAAGGGAGTAGGGGAAACATAGAGAGAAAGGGGGTAGGGAAAATAGTGAGAGAGAGAGAGAGAGAGGAGAGGAAATAGAGAGAGAAGGTGAGAGGGGGATGGGTCAGGATAAGCAGAGAGAGAAGGATGAGAAGGAGAGAGAGAGAGAACGGGTGAAGGATGAATAGGGTGGGAGAGAGATAGGGAGTGAGTAAGTGAAAAGAAAATAGGTTGGAGGAAGGAAGAGAAAGGGAGTGAATGAATGAGTGGCATGGAAAACAGAGGATAAATGTGTGGAAGACAAGAGGCAAGTAAGAAGTGAAGGAAAGAGGGGGATAAATATAATGAATATAACGACACAGAGACAGAAAAAGTAAGATCACAAAATTGAAAACCGATCCCACACTTTTCTACGTACAGGGATAACCAGATAATGGCAAGTCTAGCTTACTCAGGCTTAAATATCCTTACATGACCTAGTTTTAACATCAGATATCTTCTCACCATCAAAAAACAAACAAAAAAATGATAACAAAATAATAATAATAATAGTAATAATAATAAATAAATGAAAAATAAAATAAACAAAAACATCACATCACAAAATAAAAAGATAATAACAGGGAAGATAAAAGTGATGACGAAGCATTAGCGCGAGCATAATGACCTCAGAGAACTATAAATGAAATATGATTTCGAAATGCATTTCCATGTCCTCAAGATATAGTGAATCTTTGAGTGTGTGGGTGTGCGTTTTTGTGTGGGATTGTGATTGCATGCGTGTGCGTGTGTGTGCATGTACGTGAGGTGTGATTATATCTTTCAAATCATCGAATTAACAAGGAAATTTTTATTCTAGTATCAAATTTCTTTTACAGTTATTGTTTTTGGTACTGTTGATATCATATCTCATCATTATTGTTTTCTCGTTTGATATCACCAATACCATCATAATTAATTTCTTAACAGCAATCTCTATTGCGATTTTTATAATACTGGTAAGATGCATGAAGGCAACCATATCATGCATAGGCATTGTACTACAAATTCTAATTCACAACATTATCATTTCGAAGTAATGTGTTTCCTGCCTGGTTTCAGTACTGCACTTTTTTTTACATAATAACAAGAAAATGCAATGTATTTGAGTTACATAAAAGAAAAAAAAAATATAATATACACAACTCGAATAATATTCAAATATTTAGATACAGAACTTGTGCTAATCTGTATATATTTGTTTGTGTATGAATGAGTGGTAAAAAATGTATCACTGTGCCTTTACAAGCTTGTGCACTTTCACTAACACCAACATACACACATGCACGACCATCTTTTCCTCTCGTGGTCAGCAGCCCAACTCTATCCAGTCACTGACAGTCATTTATTGATTTTCGACAGTTCGACGCCTGGGCTTCTCTTCCCGCCCGGCGCCGTCCCAGTCGACACAGCATTGCACTCTCGAAGCCTCGTTGTTGTTCAGGTTGCAGCGACGAACATCCGCGTCCTGCGAGCTCTGCAACTTGTCCGAGCTGTGCGTTAGTTTTCCTTTTTTTTACTCTCCTTCTTTTTATTTTATTTTCGTGTATCTGGGTGATTTCTCTTTCGTGTATCTGGGTGATTTCTCTTTCGTGTATCTGGGTGTGATTCGGGATGGGTTTTGGGTATTCTTAAGGGTATTGTATATGTGGTTTTGGTATGTGTATATTAAGGTAATGGATTTATTTCTGTTCCATTAATTTATTATCTATAAATACCTTCTCTCTCCTCGATATATCTACTTTTAGCGCCTCAACCTTTCATATAAAATATTATGGCCATCATCCTCATCATAATCATCGTTATTATCAATGACATCAATACCATCATCATCACCACCACTACCATCATTATCATTAACATAATAATCATTGTCTAAGCCACCGTTATCATCATAATCATCGTTATCATCAATATCATTACTACCATCGTCATCATCATGACCACTACCGTCATTATCATTATCATTATCATAATCATGATTGCCCCAACCACCGGTGT
>NC_091586.1:5654465-5656965 GCF_042767895.1 Penaeus vannamei
ATACCACTGTGTTACTTCAATACGAAATGAAATTCAGATTTTTAAAAGAGGGGGGTGTACTGTAAATTGTTGATTCCATTCCACTGTCCCCAATTTCCTGTCTTAGATTGAATTTCATAAGAGGATGCAACTGCACTCAATTCACGTGAAATAAAAATGTTTGTCTTCCTTTTCATAAGAATCAGATTAATCGCTTAAATCACAATCAACCATTTCCATCAACAGTTATACGGGACAAAATATTCGGTTTAGGTGAATATCGATAGATACAACTGCAAATCAAAATAACCAAACGTGACCTCAGTGCACCGACGTACATCAAAATAGCCTATTATCTGGAATAGACCGGATAAAAGCTTCCTTTACAGCCGAGGGGAAGAGAGCAGGTGGGACTGAGAGCCTGTAACGCGCACCTGCCAAGCCGTCTGTGCCGCGGAGACAACAACAAGGCGGCGTCTTTGCGACTTGTGAGGGCGCTCGTCTTGTAGTTCCTTGGGGGCCTTTTAGTGTATATGTGTGAGTACGTAAGTGTGTGTTTGTATATATACATACATGAATAAATTAATAGATAAACACACACATACACACCCTTATATATATATATATATATATATATATATATATATATATATATATATATATATATATATATATATATATATATATATATATATATATATATATATATATATATATATATACATATATATATATATATATATATATATATATATATATATATATATATATATATATATATGTATATATATATATATATATATATATATATATATATATATATATATATATATATATATATATATATATATATATTTATATATATATATATATATATATATATATATATATATATATATATATATATATATATATATATATATATATATATATATATATATATATAGTATATTTATGTATATATATATATATATATATATATATATATATATATATATATATATATATATATATATATATATATATATATATATATATATATATATATATATATATATATATATATATATATATATATATATATATATATATATATATATATATATATATGTATATATATATATATATATATATATATATATATATATATATATATATATATATATATATATATATATATATATATATATATATATATATATATATATATATATATATATATATATATATATATATATATATATATATATATATATATATATATATATATATATATATATATATATATATATATTCATATAGTGTAAAATCTTGATATTAGTGATTTGTATCTCCTTTTCATGTTTTTATAAATACTATTAGTAATATAATTTATCTTAACTGTTTTGTAAATATGCTCTTTGTAAACTGAAGGATAATGTTCCCTATATCCTTTACAGTTGTTTTGTTGTCATCACTGAAGATGGGTGTTGAACACTCGAAACGTATGATTTTGACTTTTGAAGGATTGCTACCAGATTTGTTGGATAAAAGAAGACAGAAAATGCTTGTTTTTCTATTAACACTGGTCGTGAAGTTCATTGCATTCCACGGCAACTACTATATATATATATATATATATATATATATATATATATATATATATATATATATATATATATATATATATATATACATATATATATATATATATATATATATATATATATATATATATATATATATATATATATATATATATATATATATATATATATATATATATATATATATATATATATATATATATATATATATATATATATATATATATATATATATATATATATACATATATATATATATATATATATATATATATATATATATCTATATATATATATATATATATATATATATATATATATATATATATATATATATATATATGTGTGTGTGTGTGTGTGTGTGTGTGTGTGTGTGTGTGTGTGTGTGTGTGTGTGTTGGAAATTACATACAGTTTGCATTGCTTCGTTTTTCTATTTTCCGTAAACAAACAATGTAGGAAACCTGATACTAAATACGAATTTCAAAATCACACCTACTACACACAAGGATTGTATGTGAAACCTCACTCTCATATTCTGGGTGAATATAGATGAAAGTACAGTAGTATAGACGCTGGTTAGACATTCCTTTCAAGTGGGTCGTGTGTTGCACAATTTGATTCTGTTCCCTTCAGTATTTACATGGTAGGAATGGGTTCGAGTCCTTGTTAGAGAGAGAGCATCTTGTATAAATAAATAAGCTCGGTTACCTGACATATATCTGTGTATTTATTTGTGCATGTATACAGTATACAGATCTATTTATTTGTCTATCCATTTATCTATCTATCTACGTTCATATGTGTATGAATGAATAGGAATGCACACATCCGAACTCTTACGTTCACTCCTGATTATGTAAGTACGATCAATCGCATTTAACAAGGACCTCGGATGCAAGAACGCTTCCTCCGTAACAAACGCGGAGCAGAACA
>NC_091586.1:5716965-5719465 GCF_042767895.1 Penaeus vannamei
CTTTTGCAAAAGGATTTCGATTCTGTTGCAAAAGGTGCTCGATTCTGTTGCAAAAGGTGTTCGATTCTTTTGCAAAAGGATTTCGATTCTGTTGCAAAAGGTGCTCGATTCTGTTGCAAAAGGTGTTCGATTCTTTTGCAAAAGGATTTCGATTCTGTTGCAAAAGGTGCTCGATTCTGTTGCAAAAGGTGTTCGATTCTGTTGCAAAAGGTGTTCGATTCTTTTGCAAAAGGTGCTCGATTCTGTTGCAAAAGGTGTTCGATTCTTTTGCGAAAGGTGTTCGATTCTGTTGCAAAAGGTGTTCCGTTCTGTTTCAAAAGATGTTCGATTCTGTTGCAAAAGGTGTTCGATTCTGTTGCAAAAGGTGTTCGATTCTTTTGCAAAAGGATTTCGATTCTGTTGCAAAAGGTGCTCGATTCTGTTGCAAAAGGTGTTCGATTCTGTTGCAAAAGGTGTTCGATTCTTTTGCAAAAGGATTTCGATTCTGTTGCAAAAGGTGTTCGATTCTGTTGCGAAAGGTGTTCGATTCTGTTGCAAAAGGTGTTCCGTTCTGTTTCAAAAGATGTTCGATTCTTTTGCAAAAGGATTTCGATTCTGTTGCAAAAGGTGCTCGAATCTGTTACAAAAGGTGTTCGATTCTGTTGCAAAAGGTGTTCGATTCTGTTGCAAAAGGTGTTCGATTCCGTTTCAAAAGGTGTTCGATTCTGTTGCAAGAGTTGTTCGGTTCTGTTACGAAATGTGTTCGATTCTGTTACAAGAGATGTTCGGTTCTCTTACAAAGGTTTTTCGGCTGTTATAAAAGGTGTTCGATTCTGTTACAAATGTTTTAAAAGGTGTTCGATTCTGTTACAAATGTTTTAAAAGGTGTTCGGTTTTGCTACGAAAGATGTTCTGTTCAGTTATGAAAGGTTTTTGTTTCTGTTACAAAAGGTGTTTGATTCTATAAAATGTGTTCGGTTCTGTTATAAAAGATGTTCAATTCCGCCAAAAAAGCCGTTCGATTTTACCACGAAAAGATTCTTCGATTCTGTCAAAAAAGGTCTTCGATTCTGTCTCAAAAGGTCTTCGATTCTGTCACAGAAGGTCTTCGATTCTGTCACAGAAGGTCTTCGATTCTGTCACAGAAGGTCTTCGATTCTGTCACAGAAGGTCTTCGATTCTGTCACTGTGTCGGCGCCGTTGCTTGCTGCTTGCATTGTCTTTGCACCTGTGGTAGGCTGGGGATAGAGAGCAAAAGACAGAGTGAGGGAGGGAGACAGAGGAGGAAGAGGGAGAGAGTGAGAGAAGGGGAGGGATGGAGAGGGGGAGGGAGATCGAGGGAGGGTAGGAGAGGAAGGAAGGGAAGGAGGGAGGGAGATAAATATAGATAAAGATAGAGAGAGAGAGAGACAGAGACAAACAGACTGACACACATACAAAGAGAGAGAGAGAGAGAGAGAGAGAGAGAGAGAGAGAGAGAGAGAGAGAGAGAGAGAGAGAGAGAGAGAGAGAGAGAGAGAGAGAGAGAGAGAGAGTGAGAGAGAGACTGAGACAGACAGAGATACAGGCTTGTAAAGAGCATATATTTATAAACAGACACATTTATGCATATTCAGAAATGTGGTCTTATGTCATTTTGCTTCCACTACCGTTAAGCTAAAAGACGAAACAAACAGACAGTGACATTTGAAATACTTCGCTGTTTCCGTTTTATATCGTATCTATTTCTTTTCTGTAAAGTCTGTTTTGCTTCTTCGCTTATTCCTTTATTTGGCCATTCATTTTTAATGTATTAATTTATTTGCCTATTTTTTTTTTCTTTCTTTCTTTCTAAACTTGGAGTCATATATATGCATATTCGATGTTTATTGAATGACCAGTTAATAAGTATATACAAAAATGATATAAAACGAAGAAAACAAAATCAAAAAGCATATCAAGTGCCAAGTGCCAATTGCCAAGAATCAGGTGCCAAATAAAGTGAGAAAAAAAGGCTATGCTTTCGAAACAGAACGACAGGAAAAAGGGAGAGAGACGGGGGAGTGGGGGGGAGGGAGGGAGAGGGGGAGGCGAAAGAGAGTTCCCCCGAACGAAACTTTTTGACAATCAAGAAATTAATGAGGTCAAAAATCAAAAGGACCAACGGCTTTCCTAGCCCCAACAATAGCCCATGCTGAGTAATGACCCGTGACCTTCGAGCCAAAGAAACGTAATTGTGACAAGAGGTAAAAAAAAGGGTCGAATCAGGTCATCAGCAAAGGTCAGCCAGGAATTCTATCCTTTCCGGTGTTTTGCTCAAGAATGAAAACGGAGAGAGAGAGGAAGGGAGGGAGGAAGAGAGAGTGGAAGGGAATGAGGAAGAGAGAGAGGGAGGAAGAGAGAGAGGGGGAAGGAGGGAGAGAGGGGGAAGAGAGAGACAGAGAGTGGGAGAGAAAGAGAGATTGAGAGAACGAGAACGAGAAGAAATGGAGGGAAGGAGGAAAGGAGATAAACAGAGAGAGAGAGAGAAAATGAGAATAAA
>NC_091586.1:5754465-5771965 GCF_042767895.1 Penaeus vannamei
GAAAATGAGCTGAGAGAACGAGGAGAGAAGGGAGCGAGAGAACGAGGGGGAGAATGAGCGAGAGAACAAAGGTGGAGAATGAGCGAGAGAGCGAGGGAGAGAGAATGAGTGAAAGAACGAGGAGAGAATGTGAGCGAGGGAATGAACGAGGGAACAAGGGAGGGAATGAACGAGAGAAATCAACGGAGAGAATGAACGAGAGAACAAGGAGAGAATGAACGATAGAGAACGAGGAGAGAAAGAACAAGAAAAGAATGGGTGAGAGAACAAGAAAAGAAATGAACGAGAGAGTAACGTAAGAAACAGAATGAACGAAGAGAACAAGAAAAGAATGAACGAGAGAACAAGAAAAGAATGAACGAGAGAACAGGAGATAATGAACTAGAAGAACAAGGAAAATATGAACGAGAGAACAAGAGAGAATGAACGATAGGGACATGTAGGAGAATGAACGAGAGAACAAGGAGAGAATAGACACGAGAGAACAAGGAGAGAATGGAACGAGAGAACAAGGAGAGAAATGAATGAGAGAACAAGGAGAGAATGAGGAACTTGAGAAACAAAGGAGAGGAATGAACGAGAGAACAAGCAAAGGAGAGAATGAATCGAGAGAACAAGGAGAGAATGAACGAGAGAACAAGGAGAGAATGAACGAGAGAACAAGGAGAGAATGAACGAGAGAACAAGGAGAGAATTGAACGAGAGAACAAGGAGAGAATGAACGAGAGAAACAAGGAGAGAATGAACAGAGAGAACAAGGAGAGAATGAACGAGAGGCAAGGAGAGAAATGAGCGAGAGAACGAGCGAGAGGAACGAGCGAGAGAATGAGCGAGAGAATGAGCGAGATGAATGAGCGAGAGAATGAGCGAGAGAATGAGCGAGAGAATGAACGAGAGAATGAGCGAGAGGAATGAAGCGAGATAACTGAGTGAGAGAACGAGTGCAGAGAGACGAGTGCAGGGAAAATATAGAGTATGAGAACGAAAAGGAGAACGAGGTTGAGAACGAGTATGAGAACGAGTGAGAGAACGAGCGAGAGAACGAGTGAGAGAACAAAGGGAGAGGATGAGGAGAGAAGTCGATTGAGAAAACAAGTGAAGACGAGAAGAGAACGAGTCAGATAAGAATAAGAGTAGAATCAGTAAGAGTTAAGTTAAAAGTAGAAATTGAAAAATAAAATCCTACGTAAAATGAAAGGCAGAACATTTAAAAAAGGAAATATTGCGTGCTAAAAACAAAACAAAAATGAAGCACCAACATTTGCCACTGCAACATTACTGTTAAAATATTAAAAGGAAACTTGAAAAATAAAAAATGACAAAAAGTTAAATGAGCATCACTGGGTTCGTCTGTATTTGCGCCTTATCCTTTGCCTTTATCTTTTTGTATTAAGGTTTCACGTCCAGCTTTAATAATACCTAGGCAAGTAACACAACGGGGTCGCGTACAGCACTTGAGGTTTTCCTGCTGCACGAGAGAGGGAGATGAAACGCGACAAAGTCCAAGCGACATTGTTTATTCCGTTCAAGGTCCTGGAGGTTCCAGGATCTTTGACGTCAGGTTGAACAACGAAACATTTTTTATACGATTTATAATAATAAAACCCGATCAAAACACAATAATGATGACCAACATGATTCATAAAAACAAATGATTAATAAAATTTATGTTAAAAAGCTTACCAATTGCAGAAATAAGAAAGATTAGGAATAATCGATAAAACATTCAAATGATGACAGTAAAAATTAAAAACCAAGAGATTATATAAAACATGAAAAGTAATTAAAAATAATAAACAATACCTTATACCAAAATAGTAAATGGATTGGCGAAAATAAGAACACACTTGCTAAAAATGAAAATAAAAGAAATACATCCGTCATGGGAGTGATATGATCCTCGACTAAATTATAAGAGTGTCAAATCAAGACTTTAGGTCTTCTAAAAATGTTATTAAAAATCCAAATAAAAACTGTAAAAAAAAAAATATCTTCAGGGGAAGTAAAAAGATATAAAACTGGAAAATATAGATTAAAAAAATAATAATGCAACGTCACGTCTCAATCAGAAATATAGATTACTTAATTCGAGGGTCTGCTAACTGGGGTTTAGAATTTAAATAAAATAAAAACGCAACCTAAAATACTAAACTAAAAGTGGGACCCGTAAAACCAACAACTGCAACATTAATGTAAACATAACGAGGGGAAAGAAAACGGGCTTAGGGGGAACCTATAGAAGTCACGCGCAATTGACAAGTGCGCACAGGTGTCGCAGGAAGAGTGCCAACTGGAGTGCCACGCCCTCTCGCGTGAAATTAATTACACTCCCACAATCCTCCCATGCCTTGGGTCGGAGTCGGTCAGCGGAGACAACCTGAAATGAAAATCAAAGATTGGCCTGGGCCCCGTTACTTGCACCTTTACAATACAAAACGTGGACAGCCACCGCTGCCACCAAACAGAAGGCAACAACAAAAAAACAGACAAAATTACATTTACACAACAAACTCAGAGGAGATCACGCCCCAGTCATCTGCGGCTCCTCGAACGATGCCACAGGCCTCTGCTTCCAATACCATGGACGTCGGCATGGCAACCCAGGGTCATCTGGGTTAGGGCCTCAGCAGCGGCAGCATCGATCACTATCCTCGACCTCCTCGTCATTCCCTAAGAGCCTCGTCGTGGCAAGCATATGAATCATTGGTGCATGGTAAACGCTTTCAAGTGATTAAGATGAGCCCTCTTCATCTGGACTTCGGTGGTGACGTCTTGAGACTTCAAAGGACAACCGGTCCTAGGCGTTTCATAATGCACGTGCAGGGCCGCCGCCATTTCCCTGTGAGAGGAGGAAGACCTCCCATACGATGACGGTGCTCATAGTGCTGCACACAAGGGCACCTTCGGTAGGCTGGAACTCACCCCTTTTGCCACGGTCCTCCAGCACTCTCCAGCATAGATTCCGGCGCGCTTCCAGAGGGCTTCTGCAGCTGCTAAGGACGGGTTTTCCTGAAGGCGCTCCTGGAGCTTGGCGTTTTCATCGAAGACAGCTTCATTGGTGAGGCCGATGGGAAGATTGGCATGCCTGCGCCGGTAAGCAGGTAGAGAGGCTGCTCACCAGTAAAGTCACGGTTTGGATGGCCGAGCGATTTGCAGGCGTGAGCTCAGGAACAAACTGGGTGCCAGAACTCTTGGACGGTTGTTCACAAGAGCAAGGGGAGTGCAGACTTTACAACACGGTTTGTGCGCTCCACCATGCCATTCGCTTTGTGGATGATAGCGAATTGTGTAGTGATTGCTAAAGCGTGCACAGTTGGGTGAGTTCACGAAACAGGTTACTGGTAAACTGGACTCCATTATCACTCTGAATAACTCTGGAGGTGGGCCCGAAAATGGTGACCCAGTGGTCCAGGAATGCTCTGGTGTACAGCTGCTGCAGTGGCTCTTCAAAGTGGGACGATTTGCAAGTAGCGGGAATGTTGGAGCTAATATCGAAAGAGCCCAACGAACTGTAACATTGGGGCCCAAAGTCCATTATATCCATGGAGACCCTCTCCAGGGGAATCTGGAGCTAGTGGTGTATCTGCCATGCCGGGGCCTTCTGCATGTTGCCCTCGAGACTGCTGACATATCACCTGGTGCCAACATACTGACGAGCATCTCTTGGCATGTTGAGGCCAGTAAAATACGACCGGGCATTCTGGAACGTCCGATGTACTCCTTATGGATGTGAGGCCAGTGGGGCAGATCGCGACACAACTTTCAATGCAGAGTTCCTGAGGCTCTCAGGCACCACCAACTGGTAAGCAAATCCGGTCTAAGGCAAGTGTCTCGGGTGACCAGAGCACTCATCTTAACAATTCAAGTCACTCAGTGGAAGGGGCAGACTTCTTTGGGAGAGTTCCATCCCAGGTATCGCCGGATGTCAACAAAGCTGTGGGTCGGCCGCTTGTTGATCCGCTAGCTTACGTCAAGAGGAGAGAAACTCGCGATGGTTAACTTCTGCAACTTGGCGGGACAGCAAATCAGGAACATAATTGGCAGGCCGCTTCCTTATAATGCGAATGAGCTCTTTGAAGTCATAAAAGGAGGAGGTCATGTCGCGGAGCTTAGCCGGTCATTCCTAGGAGACTTGGTTTTTCTACGGTGAAAGCCGATACATCTAACGGTCGGTGGTCGGTGTAGACTGTAAATGCCGCCCACATACGAATACGAAAATGAACACTCGAACGCACACTTCCACAACTGCCAAAGCCTCCAGGTCGTGAGCGATAGGGTAGCGGGTTTCCAGCATCACGGAGCTTTCATAGCTGTAGCATGCAACAGTACTTGCGGCGATTGCAGATCATCCCCTCTGGATCAAACAGGCGCCCAAAGCGATGTTGGATGCGTCTGTATGAAGCTCAAAATTCTTTTGGTAAAATCGGGTTGCCGGAGGACGAGCCTTGTCACAAGCTTTCCTTCAGTGCATTAAAGGCGGCTTCTTGTTCATATTCAGGTCCCATGCTCGTCCCTTCTTCAGCAGGAGATGCAAAGGAGAGGCGATAGGTAAGCATACACCAGGGGATGTGTTTCCTGAAGAAGCCAGTGGCACCCAAGAAGCCATCGAACTTCTCTCACAGTCACGGAGGTGATGGGGTTTTCGAGCATAAGCCAATACCTTCTCTTGATTGGGGTGAAACACCTTTGGGAAATGGCAAGCCCAAGAAGTCGATGGTGGTAGCTGCAAACTGGCATTTCTGGACGTTCAGCTTGAGACCGGCCAATGTGAAAGGAGTTAGCAACGTCTCGTCCAGATCACTGGAGATGCCGCGTAGAAGGTGTTCTGCTGTAGACGATCACATCGTCAAGGTAGGCAAGCGTATGACAGCCCTTTGCACAGAAGGACAGGACAAGATTCATTGTGCGTTCGGAATGCTGTCGGAGCAGTTGAGCAGACCAAAGGGGAGCCTTCAAAAAATGGAAGAGCCGGGATAGCCATCGGAGAATGCTGTCTTTGGCCCTCGCTCCAACTCCTCCACTTCTACACTCCAGTGAGGCTGCCCTTGCATCCAGGGTGGTAAGAAAGATGTTCAATGGTCCCAGCTCATCTAGTCATTTCACTTATGTGCGGCATGGCAGGTAGGTATCACGTTTGGTGACAGTATTGAGTCCACGGTAGTCCACACAAAAACGCAGTGTCCCCCTTTTTCTTCACGAGAACTACTGGACTTAACCAGGGTGAGAGAAGGCTCTATGACACCTGCCCAGGAGCATAGAGTCACATTGCTCCTTGATGGTTTGACGAGCAGCATGTGGTGGTGCCCTCCACTGCTCGGTTGCAGACGGGTTTGGCATCACGGTATCGATGCTGTGCTTCTGATGCCAGGGACTAACCCCACAGTTTCTTCATCACCATCAAGAAGAGCCTCTGGTAACGGCTGAGTACCTGTGTGAGTTCTAGGCAGTTGGGCGTCTCCCTAAGTGGCTGAGGTCTGGGGGCAAGGTCTTCATTCCCTGGTTCCCTCGGCCTTAGATGCTAATGACTCCTACAGCCTCAGTGCAGCCTATGGCTACTGAGACGGTGGCAACGTTCAGCATCACAACTTATCTAGGGTCATCTTCATATCCAAGAGTCCTGGACTCCAGCAGAAGTTGTCGAACTCTTCCTCACCTCATATTCTTCCTGGTACATCATCCCCCCATGAACCCTCTCGACAGGATTGTTGCTAGTCCTGGCGACTGGTTCTGAGGTGGGGGGCGAGGCTGTGGACTTGGAAGAGTGAGTGGAGTACACCAGTCTCCGTGCTCCACTGTGCCTAAGCGAGTCCCATTCGTGGAGGATAGAGTGGCCGAGACGAGGGATTCATGGCCCACCGTGGCAGCATGGCGTTCTTTGACTGTGGTGACAGAGTGCGAGGTCATTGAGGGCCTCCGGCACTCCTGGAGTTAAAAGGACGTCCCCATCTGTTGGACCCATACGTGTAACACGGCCACTCAGTGAAACAGCCTGAGTGAGGTGGGATCTCCACTCGCTGGACAAGGTGCACTGCAGCTTGGCATCTTGAGAGGTTTCTGGATCTGGCCCATGGCAGCATCACTGGTTCTGGCAAGCCTTCCGTGTTGTTGGCAGAGTCTTGTTGCGGTGACCGGACAGATTCCAGAGTGTTTTGTGCAGTCCCAGTGTAGACAACTGAAAGCTCCCGTCCTTCCAGTCTTGTGAGAACTGCATTGTTTGTGATTGTGCTGTGGGACAGGGGTGAAGTTCAGCCTTCCGAAGGAGATCATCCATTCCAAACAAGAATGTCACCTGGGAAGGTAGTGTCGACCTCAGCAACAGTGATGAGGTACAGTGAGAAGGTTGATTATCTAGGTTAAAAGCAAGTATGTCCATTCTGAGGTAACATGCAGTGGCTGGCCTGTACCCCCTCTGAGGATCTTTTTGAGAGGAGCTTCGTCTGCTTCGAAGTTTCCGGCATGCATCTGTTAGGATGGCAGCTGAAGACTTGATAAGGGTGGGCCTCTCGGGAACCCGTGTCAATGAAGCAGATTGTGGTCCTGCCATTAACATTGAGTCCCACGAGAGGTCGTCCTGTGGGACCTGCTTATAACAAATTCACCACACTGATCACTGGTTCGTGGAGTTCCGTCCCATGTGCTGGTGGTAGTAACATGGCTCCCTGCTGAGGGACTGCCAAGAGGGGCTTGGAGCCCTGCCATCCTGGCCGGTCAGCGAAAGGACACTCCCTGGCAAGATGGCCAGGTCCTCTGGCAACAAAAGCAGGTTAGGCTTCTTGGTGGTGGTCTAATGCCTCCGATGCCAGTGGCACGGCATTCTGAAGTGTTGTATGGTACGAACTGCGATGATACTCGCACCACCAGGGAAGGAGCAAGGGTATGGAGACGCAACTTCAATCTTGTTCGGCCAACCCATACAGCGTATGCATAAACATCTCGGGTTCGAGGTGGATCGAGGTGGGTAATTGTGCCGACCCACTACTGTCATCTCCAGGAAGTCATTTGGAGACTGGTGACGGCTGGCAGACTCCCTGTGCCGTATGCCGTTCCCGGAATTCCAATCCTTTTGGGCTGATCTCAACCAAGCTGTGATGTCTGGGCAATCTTCCCCAGCTTCAGGGCTAGGAAATCCCAGGGCCAGGGCGGGATCCCAGTCAGAAACACACGTCTGGCTAAGCTCTAGAGGGGATCACCCATAGCCTTCCTTATGGTCCCGGTAACCCTGGTAGACAGATCCCTGGAGTTGCTGGGTAAAAATCAAAGGGAGCCTGTCTCTGCAGCCATACGGTTCCTCATACAGGACTTTGTAAAAGTCTGCAGCTGATATGAGTTCCTCGGAACTTGGAGCGTAGAGCTGCCTTAAATGTGTCCCAGTCACGTATGAAACTCAAAGAGGCTTGGCGAGTTGATGATAAAGTCAGCAGGGCTGCGACAAATTTGTCGCTGCCGAATAAAAGATTCGCTCGTTGGAGGCTTCCACAAGATTTTCGATCGAGCGAATCCAGCCTCAATCTCTTTGATTTCTCTTAGAGGCAAGTAAGCTGAAGTGTCCCCCTTTGGGGGTGGAGGAACAGTCTCCTCTTTGCAAGGACATAGGAGACAGTTTGGGACGGCCCTTGTGATGAGGCGGGTCTCCCATATGAAGGCGGCGGGTTTAATTCAGGCACATTTAGGTTGTTGGGGGTAATGTGCAGGAAGTGGACTGGAGGTTCTGGTGTAGATGGTCGGCTACGGGAAAGGGGCCGAGAAGATCACAGGTTGCATCATTGCGGCCACTACATCTGGACAGCATCTCTCGGTTGACTTTTCCGCTTTTCTCCTCTTCTAATTCTCTTTCCTTTTCCCTTTAACAGATCGTCGTAGCGTTGCGATCTGCTCCATCTCTGCTGCTGTCTTGCGCTCGCTCAGGGGTAGGAGTGGGTGAGCTCTCACAGGGCTAGAGTGGGTAGTTGATGCCGTTTCCACCCCTTGTTGATGTGTTGCTTCTTCTTTTTGCGGGCCAGGTCGCTCACTGCTGAAATCTTGAAGGTCTGGCGACTTGATTTCTTGCATGTCAGCGGATAAAGCTCCAATTTTGTCGAGGATCTCCAGAAGAGAGTCCACCCTGCCCTGCATGGCTCTGTACTGCTTGTACTTACTTCGGGGTTTGAAACAGGGGACAATGACCGGCATCTGTTTAAAGCCGAAGTACTGGGCACAGGGTGAGGGAGCACGGGGAACTGGGCTGGCTCCAACGTCCCTGCATGCTGCTCGCTGCGATGGTCACTCTTTCTTGGTTTTCCAGGCATTGTCTAGATCACTGCTAGGATACCTTCACAACACTAACACAGGGGGGTTGATGAGTTGTCTGAACACTATGGACCACAAAAACACCGAGCATCACTGGTGGGGTTGAGAAGTCACTGAACACAATGGACCACAAAACACCAGTATCACTGAACACAGGGGTTGGGAGTCCACTGAACACAATGGACCACCAAAACACCAGTACTCACCGGGTACAGGGGTTGGGGAGTCACTAAACACTTTGGACCACAAAACACCAGTATCACTGAACTTACAGAGGGTTGGGGAGTCACTAAACTTACCTAGGCAACGACAAAACAAACAAAATCAGAGAATATAACAATAGATCAAACATGCTTTCCCAAGGCCTTCTACACTTAGGTCACCACGGGATATTTACATTAAATAGTCACCGTAGAGGTATATTACTCAACATTACACCAAGAATCAAACATAATCACTATGCACTTTGGAAGATTATCACACCTCGCTGGAACAAGAGTTATCACATTTACATGGTAAATCAGGGGAAAGTATCCACCTAAAACTACTATCGAGAGCCATAAACCATTAGCTGGGCGAGCGGTTATGTAGTACATGTACATTCCTATCTCTGCAAGAGATGATTATGCTGAAAGAGATTGGTACCGCTCTTGGAGTACTACAAATATACATTGATCAAGCCACCTACATGGCTCTTAAGAGGATACCTCTTAAGGAGGCTACAGACATGGTTGACATAACCTAGCAGGAAGCAAATCAATTATGCTGGACGTAATTGCGAGAAGGACACTAGTTGGGACAGCAAACACTCCCGCCGTTGCCACCAAAATTTATAAGTATCTGTAAGGTATACACCTAGCTAGGGGCCAGGTGCTAATCTATGTAGAGGAGCTCGAATTATCTCCCGTGAGGCAGGAGAGGCTTAGGGACCATTGAGATCAGGGCTTCCCGTTCTCACCCCTGAAAATAGAAAAAAAAAAATATGTTGAAGAGGAGTCTATTTAGGATGTTGCTGTTCCTTTCTCTAGAGTCCTTCCTGTCAATAGCAACGAGGAGAATGAGCGAGAGAACAAGAGGAGAGAATGAGCGAGAGAACGGGGAGAGAATGAGCGAGAGAACGAGGGAGAGAATGGACGAGGAGAACGAGTGAGAGAATGGACGAGAGAACAGGAAGGCCGAGAACAGAATGGACGAGGAGAAACGGAGGAGAGAATGGACGAGGAGAACGAGGGAGAGAATAAACGAGGAGACCGAGGAGAGAATGAACGAGGAGAGAATGAACGAGGAGAGAATGAGTGAGAGAACGAGGAGAGAAATGAGCGAAAGAACGAGGAGAGAATAGGCGAAAGAGACGAAAAGGAGAGAATGAGCGAGAGAACGAGGAGAGAATGAGCGAGAAGAACGAGGAGAGAATGACAGAAGGGGAGAGAACGAGGAGAGAGAATGAGCGAGAGAACGAGGAAGACATGAGCTTGAAGAAACGAAAGGGAAGAGAGAATGGCGAGAGAGCAGGAAGAATGAGCGAGAGAACGAGGAGAGAGGCAGGCGAAAAGGAAGAACGAAGGAGAGAATGAGCGAGAGAACGAGGAGAGAATGAGCGAGAAGAACGAGAGAGAGTAATGAGCTGAGAGAACAAGGAGAGAACATGAGGCGAGAGAGAACGAGGAGAGAATGAGGCGAGGGAACGAGAGAGAATGAGCGAGAGAGTTGAGAAGAGAATGAGCGAGAGAACGAGGAGAGAATGAGCGAGAGAATGAACGAGAGAACAAGGAGAGAATGAACGAGAGAACAAGGAGAGAATGAACGAGAGAACAAGGAGAGAATGAACGAGAGAACGAGGAGAGAAAGAACAAGAAAAGAATGAACGAGAGAACAAGAAAAGAATGAACGAGAGAACAAGAAAAGAATGAACGAGAGAACAAGAAAAGAATGAACGAGAGAACAAGAAAAGAATGAACGAGAGAACAAGGAGATAATGAACGAGAGAACAAGGAGAGAATGAACGAGAGAACAAGGAGAGAATGAACGAGAGAACAAGGAGAGAATGAACGAGAGAACAAGGAGAGAATGAACGAGAGAACAAGGAGAGAATGAACGAGAGAACAAGGAGAGAATGAACGAGAGAACAAGGAAGAATGAACGAGAGAGACAAGGAGAGAATGAACGAGAGAACAAGGAGAGAATGAACGAGAGAACAAGGAGAGAACGAACGAAGAGAACAAAGGAGAGAATGAACGAGAGAACAAGGAGAGAATGAACGAGAGAACAAGGAGAGAATGAACGAGAGAGACAAGGAGAGAATGAGACGAAAGAAGCAAAGAGGAGAGAATGAACGGGGGAACAAGGAGAGAATGAACGAGAAGAACAAGGAGAGAATGAGACGAGAGAACAAGGAGAGAATGAGCGAGAGGGCGAGCGAGAGAACGAGCGAGAGGAATGAAAACAAGAGAATGAGCGAGAGAATGAGCGAGAGAATGAGCGAGAGAGATGAAGCGAGAGACTCATGAGCGAGATCGAATGTTTGAGAGAATGAAGCGAGATAACGAGTGAGAGAAGGCATGATGAAGGCTAAAAACGAGGAGAGAACGAGTATGAGAACGAGTATGAGAACGGCGCAAGTATGAGAACGAGTATGAGAACTTAGAGTGAAGAGAACGAGCGAGAGAACGATGGAGAGAACGAGGAGAGGATGAGGAGAGAATGAGTGAGAAAACAAGTGAAGACGAGAAGAGAACGAGTCAGGATAAAACATAGAGTAGAATCAAGTAAGAGTTGATTAAAAGTGGGGTAAAAAAAAATAAAATCCTACGTAAAATGAAAAGGCAGACATTTAAAAAAAGGAAATATGTGCGTTAAAACAATGAACAAAAATGAGGCACTAACACCTTCCGCAACATTACTGTTAAAATATTAAAAAGGAAACTTGAAAAATAAAACGTGACAAAAGTTAAAATGAGCATCATCAAGGTTCGTCACTGTATTTACGCCTTATCTGCCTTTATCACTGCTTATTAAGGTTTCACGTCCAGCTTTAATAGTACCTTAGGCAAGTAACACAACGGGGGTCATTTACAACCTGAGATTTTCCTGCTGCCGAGCGAGGGAGATGAAACGCGACAAAGTCCAAGTTGACACTGTTTATTCGTTCAAGGTCCTGGAGGTTCTTATCTGACGTCGGAACAACGAAACATTTTTTAACACATTTATAATAATAAATACAGATAAAACACACAATGATGACAACATGATTCATAAAAACAAATGAATTAATAAAATTTATGTTAAAAGCTTACCAATTGTAGAAATAAGAAAGATTACAGGAATAATCGATAAAACATGTTAAATGATGAAGTAGTAAAAATTAAAACCTAAGAGATTATATAAAACATGAAGAAGTAATTAAAATAATAAACAATACCTTATGCCAAAACAGTAAAATGGATTAAGGAAAATAAGAACACACTTGCTAAAAATGAGAAAATAAAAAAATACGTCATGGGAGTGATAAGTCCTCGACTCTAAATTATAAGAGTGTCAAATCAAGACTTTAGGTCTTCTAAAATGTATAAAAACTAAATAAAACTGTAAAAAAAACATCTTCAGGGGAAGTAAAAGATGTAAAAACTGAAATATAGATAAAAAATAATAATGCAACGTCACGTACTCAATCAGAAATATAGATTACTTAATTCGAGGGAAACTGCCAACCGGGTTTAGAATTTAAATAAGAAATAAAAACGCAACCTAAAATACTAAACTAAAAGTGGGACCCGTAAAATAACCTAACTGCAACATTAATGTAAACATAACGAGGGGAAAGAAAACGGGCTTAGGGGGAACCATAGAAGTCACGCGCAGGTGACAAGTGCGCACAGGTGTCGCAGGAAGAGTGCCAACTGGAGTGCCACGCCCTCTCGGTAATTAATACACTCCACAATATATATATATATACATATATATGTATGTATGTGTCTGTGTGTGCGCGTGTTCGTTTGCGTGTGCGCATGTGTGTATGTCTGTGCGTGTGCGTGTATGCATGTCAATGTGTGTGCGTTTGTATTTATTTCATTTTCTCATGTCTGACAATCAAGCTCCCACCCCAGTGCTGAGCCTGACCCACACCCTCGGCGAATATATCTGTTATATCTTTTTTTTTTCTTTTTTTTCGAAGAGTTTAACTTTTTTTTCTTCATTCTTTTTTTTTTCTTCATTCTGATACAGACCTTGGATTTATAAGTCATGTCAACGTTTAGAAGTTGAAATCTATTTTAAGAGATGATTAATGATCGGAAGAGAGAGAGAGAGAGAGAGAGAGAGAGAGAGAGAGAGAGAGAGAGAGGGAGAGAGAGAGAGAGAGAGAGAGAGAGAGAGAGAGAGAGTAGAGAGAGAGAGAGAGAGAGAGAGAGAAAGAGAGTGAGAGAGAGAATGAGATAGAGAGAGAGAGAAATGGGGAGTGAGAGAGAGAGAGAGAGAAAGAGATAGAGATAGAGAGAGAGAGAGTAGAGAGAAAAAGAGTAGAGTGAGAGATAGAGAGAAAGAGAGAGAGAGAGTGGGAGAGTGAGAGAGAGAAAAAAAGAGAGAGAGATAGAGGAAGATAGATAGATAGAGAGAGAGATAAGAGAAGAGAAAAGACTCATTAAGAACAAATTTTCCGTGTCATATAACTTATTTTTTTATAGAGAGATTCTTTGAATTTGGAAAATGCAATATGCCTCATTACTGGATTATTGGAAAGGCACTTTGAACTGATGTGAACCGAAGTTGTAGTCTGGCATGTTTTCTGAATATTAGATTGAATGGCGTGTTCTTCAATATCAAAGTTGTTTTTTACATGAATAGATTGTAGTAAGTAGTCAATGTAGTTTATGATTAGTAGACTTTTCATCTTCTCTTGCATATGTACAGTATATGTTTATTATATATGTATGTATATATATATGTATAAATATATATATATATATATATATATATATATATGTACATATATATATATATATATGTATAAATATATATATATATATATATATATATATATATATATATATATATATATATATATATATATATATATATATATATATATATTATATATAAATATATATATATATATATATATATATATATATATATATATATATATATATATATATATATTTATATATGTGTGTGTGTGTGTGTGTGTGTGTTGTGTGTGTGTGTGTGTGTGTGTGTGTGTGTGTGTGTGTGTGTGTGTGTCTGTGTCTGTGTCTGTGTGTTTATGTGTGTGTGTGTTTGAGTGTGTCTGAGAGCGTGTGTGTGTGTGAGTGTGCGTGTGTGTATGTGTGTGTATGCGTGTATGTATATGTGTGTGTGTATACACATATTTTTTCTCTCTCTCTCTTTCTTTTCTTTTTTCTTCTTCTGCGTCCTCTTCCTCTCCTACTCATACTTATGCTACCTCGTCCTTTGTGATCAAAGTTACCTAAAAAAGATAGAGAGAGAGAAAAAATAAAAATCGTTGCCATGTTTTCAATCAAATATTAAGCATCCATCATCAAACGTCATGCAACAAATAGCATAACGCATGAATAATATAACCACATCAGAAAAAAAACACAGTCATTGCTACCTTACGAAACAGATTCCGTCGTTTGTACAATTCGAATCGAGAAAGACAATGTAGGATTCGAAATAACGAGGCAGCATCGGGAATAACGGAACACAATATAATAGTCAATCGTAGATCTATCATTAAAGGCATAACAGGAACAGATGGGTAGCAGGCGGAATAACATCTCATTGTGCTAGTGTTATGATGAGGATGATGATAGAAATAATATCGATATGGAAAATATTAATAACACTTATCATTAGTAGTATTATTATCCTCGTTCATTATTATAACACATAATAATAACAGTAATACGATGGCTCATCACTACCACCATCATTATCATTATCACCATCACTATCATTATCACCACCACCATCACCATCTTTTCCTTTTCATATCCAATACTCCAGCGTATAAGATCATTAATAATACTTAATTTGTGCTTCTCTTCTGACGGAAATAGAAATAACCAGCATATGGTATTTGTCCCATCATTGCTATAAATATATTGACTTTACAGAGATTTCCAAGATGTAGAGGCCATAGAACCATTTTGATAATGAAAATGGTATTATATTGATAATAGCATGAAAGTAATTATAATATGTATAGCCTTAACAGAGTGGCAGATGGATAAACGACAAACAAACAAACAAACACGGTCGAAAGGCATAGGAAAAAGATACAAACAGATATCTAAACATCCCCGGTTTTATCTGCAATTGCATTCACTCATCGATTTGCAAAGTGTCACGAGTATTTCACCTGCAGAGAAGTCCACCGAATCTACCTGGACAAAATAAGATATATGTTGACGTTTTCAAACATACAAGCATTTTGAAGTGGGATTTGCAGTGATGATATAGATGCCTTTGTGTGTGTTTTGATTGAGGATCTGCTATGATTTCAGGATCTAGGCCACGGCTTCTCTTTGTCAGATAGGTATGTAGCCTATGTAATGTATATGCCGGACTCATACATACGCACGCACAAGCACACACACACGCACGTAAGCATGCACGCACACAAGCACGCACGCAAGTACGCACGCAAGCACGCGCGCACACGTGATTGACAAATAAAATCAATAAGTCAAAAGCAAGTATCTTAACTTTTTTATCATAATCATGTAATTATTCATGTAATGTTCTGAAAATACATGGGAATAATAGCTTTAGAGCTTGTTCTTTGTGTAAGCACTTACAAAGCTGAGAGAGAGAAAGAGAGAGAGAGAGAGAGAGAGAGAGGGAGAGAGAGAGAGAGAGAGAGAGAGAGAGAGAGAGAGAGAGAGAGAGAGAGAGGTGAGAGGAGAGAGAGAGAGAGAGAGAGAGAGAGAGAGAGAGAGAGAGAGAGAGAGAGAGAGAGAGCGGGAAACAGACAGATAGAGAAAGAGGGAGGGAGGAGAAAACAGACAGACCTATATACAGAGAGAGAGAGATAGGTAGAAAGATAGACAGATAGATAGAGACAGACAGACAGACAGATAGACACAAAGACAATGCGAGAGAAAGACCGAAAGACAGACACAGAGATACAAAGACAGTGCGAGAGAGAGAGAGAAGAAAAAGAAAGAACACAGTAGGAAGAGAGAGAAACAAAAACATATTAATAGAACTACAGAGAGAAGTGAAGGCTTAGAAGAACAAATGACAGCTCGACCCCTTCACTGAAATGGCGAAGTTGACTCTGAAAAAGACGATCTAAAAAAGGTAATAATAAAATGGATAAAATAAGTTATTTTTCAGTTTTTTTTTCAGAGAGAGAGAGAGAGCGAAACAAACCGAGAGAGAAAAAGGGAGGGGGGAGAAAACAGACACTTATATACAGAGAGAGAGAGATAGGTAGATAGATAGATAGATAGAGAGAGAGAGAGGGGGAGAGAGAGAGAGAGAGAGAGAGAGAGAGAGAGAGAGAGAGAGAGAGAGAGAGAGAGAGAGAGAGAGAGAGAGAGAGAGAGAGAGAGAGAGACAGACAGGCTTAGAAGAACAAATGACAGCTCGACCCCTTCATTGAAATGGCGAAGTTGACTCTGAAAAAGACGATCTAAAATGGTAATAATGAAATGGATAAAATAAGTTTTTTTTTCAGAGTGAGAGAGAGAGCGAAACAGAGCGAGAGAGAAAGAGGGAGGGGGGGAGAAAACAGACACTTATATACAGAGAGAGAGAGATAGGTAGATAGATAGATAGATAGATAGATAGATAGATAGATAGATAGATAGATAGATAGATAGATAGATAGAGAGAGAGAGAGAGAGAGAGAGAGAGAGAGATAGACACAAAGACAGTGCGAGAGAAAGACCGAAAGACAGACACAGAGATACAAAGACAGTGCGAGAGAGAGAGAGAGAGAAGAAGAAAGAACACAATAGGAAGAGAGAGCAACAAAAACATGAATAGAACTATAGAGAGAACGGAAGGCTTAGAAGAGCAAATGACAGCTCGACCCCTTCATTTAAATGGCGAAGTTGACTCTGAAAAAGACGATCTAAAATGGTAATAATAAAATGGATAAAATAAGTTATTTTTTAGTTTTTTTTTCAGAGAGAGAGAGAGAGAGAGAGCGAAACAGAGCGAGAGAGAAAGAGGGAGGGGGGAGAAAACAGACACATATACAGAGAGAGAGAGATAGGTAGATAGATAGATAGATAGATAAGGAGAGGGAGAGAGAGAGAGAGAGAGAGAGAGAGAGAGAGAGAGAGAGAGAGAGAGAGAGAGAGAGAGAGAGAGAGAGAGAAAGAGACACAGAGATACAAAGGCAGTGCGAGAAAGAGAGAAAGAGAAGAAGAAAGAACACAGTAGGAAAGGAGAGAAGCAAAAACATATTGATAGAACTATACAGAGAACGGAAGGCTTAGAAGAGCAAATGACAGTTGACTCTGAAAAAGACACTCTAAAAAGGGTAATAATAAAATGGATAAAATAAGTTATTTTTCAGTTTGATGTGTTTGTCGTCAGATCTGCTGGTAATCGGATCAGAGAATGCTAATTTGGCATCAAGGGACGACTCTGTTCTTTGTTTTTTGTTTTGTTTGTCTTTTTCTTTCTCCTTTTTATATTTTCAAAAGCATTTGGTATCTTTTTTGTGTTGCTTTGTCTACCTTTTTTATTTATATTTTATTATTATTATCATTATTATTATTATGTCTATCTTTATTTTTTCTTTTTTTTTCTTTGCTTATTCCACATTCCTTTTCTTTATTATCTCTCTTTTCTTTTCGTCTCTCTTCATTCAAGTATTCTTTGAATTATTTCTAGAATGGCAATACCGACTAGGAAAATTAGAAAATTGGAGAATTGTGAATATTTTAATTCTCTTTCATACCTTTTCATCATTTGTCGCAATGGAGTTCAGGATATAACGAACACACTTTCCATCATCAAGGAATAATAACGTAAGGAAACGCGTAAAAAAAACACACAAATACAAAAACACACAAAAAAACTACTAATTATTTTGAATTTCTTCTCGTCATCATCATTTCGAAAAATAGACAACAACAAACACAGCAATAATGATAATGATAATATTTACAATAATAATCATAATAATGATAATAATAATAATAATAGCAATGACGATAATGATAATGGTAATCATAATAATAATAATGATAATAAT
>NC_091586.1:5789465-5791965 GCF_042767895.1 Penaeus vannamei
ACTTTCCTTTAGCGTTCCTCCGGTGCCATTAAAGCTCTCGGTTTCTCTTAACTCTCCATTATCGCTCACTCAGAGCTCATAAATGTCACCAGGTCCTCCGCTTTATGACCTCTTGGCTTCAATTTTCATAAATAGATGTTTGGGAATCTCTCTACGCGGGTTGGAGGCATATCCTTCCGTCATTGCTTGTGGTGCTTTGTTAGTGTTATCATATTCATCGTGACATTATTATTGTTATCGTAAATATTATCGTCACTAAGTATTGTTAGTATCACTATTACTATTGCTATTATCATTATTAATATTATTATCATCATTATTGTTATTACTATTATTATCATTATTATTATCTTCATCATTAATGCTTTCTATATCATTACTATTACTATTACTATTACTATTACTGTTATCGTCATTGTTGTTATTGTTATCATCATTATCACTATTATTATAACCATCATTAAGATTATCATTATTCGCATTATCATCATTATTATTGTTTAGATCCTTATCATCATCATCAGTACTTTGATTATCCTAGCATCGCTTTATTATCACTATCATCACATCATTATCTCATTATCAGTATTATATTCTTATAGAGGATGGCGATAGTAGTAGTAGCAGTAGTATCAATAATTTTGCTTTTATGAAAACCGTTAATCTTATCTTCATTTTCATTATCCCCATTCACTCATCATCTTCAAGATTATTGACACCATCTCTCATTCTATTCTTTGTCTATTCCCAACATTATCACCTCTATTGCCTTCACACAGGAGGGCAAACCCATCAGCCCTTAATCTCTATTTGTTTATATCACAAGATATATTACTCTGGCGCGGCTTTGGCGTTACGGTCGGTATTATGATTGATAGATAGCTGGGGGGGGGGGGGGGGTAAAGGGGCGAGTTGTGGTGAAGGAAAAGTGAGAGAAGGATGATTTAGAATCGGAGGAAGGAGGGGGAGAGTGATGAGGGGAGGGATAGAGAGAGGGTGAAGAGGAAGGAAGGAGAGAAGGTGGGAGGCAACGAAAGAGGGAGGGAGGGAGGTAACGAAAGAGAAAGGGAGGGAAGGAGAGAAAGACGGTCTGTAATTGTATAAGTGTGCTTGTATCTGAACGCCTGTAAGATGATATGCTTACGTGTATGCGTGAATTGGTAAACACACAAATTTTCTTCAGCTTACAAAGTTTCCACTCTACTTTCCTTTTCACCCTTTTGGACTTACTTCGCGAAGCCCGCCACTACTCTTACACTCGCTTTAGACCTTAAAAAATCACTCGAAACATTAAATGAATTTCCCTCTCGCTTTAGTGCGCTCTTAATGGAGAAAGTTATGAGTCCTTTGAGTCCTATGATCATTAGTGGCGCCGCCCTGGGTCAGAGGGTCCGCGCCTGCCTCCCAGTCCGGTGGTTGGGCAGTCGCGTCTTCCTGCTGGACTGCGGCCGACGTCAGGAAGGCTGTAAACAAAACGACAAAGGCATAGGTGGTAAACAAACGTACGTAGTCAAAGGCTTTATCACTCTTTTCCTTCTTCACGGCAATGGAACGGTAATAAAGCGAGAAATCCTTCGATATTTTCGTGTTTTTTCTTGTGTTCTTCCCTTCAACATGCCTCTTACGCCTCCTTACACAGGAAGGTTGCCGACAAAAGCATAGTAAGAAAACAGACACACATACCCAAGGACTTTTCACAACATGACTTCTACATGCCCTGAAGAAGCAATGTCGTAATTTCTATGACATATTAGTGAACCTTCCTGATCTCGCCTACGTTGTCGTATATTCGGCTCCTTCAGCATGAATCCGTCACGTCAGGAAGGACATCCGGTTAGTCAAGGTCGTTGTTACCGAAACCGAGGTCCCGTAGGATCACCGCCCAGGCCACGAGCAGATTAGCAGGCGTATGACAGGACCATCAGGAATGTGGTCATTATGTGTGCTTTGTTGTGGTGTGAATGGACCTGTGGCTCTGGTGTGTTGGGTAGTCTTTTAGAAGCAACTATTGTGATTTCCTCTTTTCTATTAATTTCAATACATGTATCTACTTTCATCCTTAAGCTTTCGGAAAATACGGTAACAGAATTGCTACTGTTATTGGGTGAGTAAATACCAATAAATAATGGGTGTATGTATGTATATATGTATATATATGTGTGTATGTGTGTGTGTGTGTGTGTGTCTGTGTGTGCATGTGTGTCCATTTATGTGCCTTTGTATTATTTGCCAACCAAAATAGCATTAATCAACAACGCAAAATACGACCATAAATAACTTAACGAAGTTCCCTCCCCCCAAGAACCGTGTTTTCCTCGCCTCCCCCTCGATAATTCCTTGCGTTAACTTTCGCGTCCTCTTCCTCCACGTCTCCGGGAAGCGTATTTCAGTCTTATTAACTCAGTTCCTTATTTTGGTTTGTTCAGGGGCGCTTAGAAGCTGCGGAGGCTAGACGCGTATCGTGTGTGTGTGTTGTTAATAGTGCTAATAATAATTTTAC
>NC_091586.1:5801965-5806965 GCF_042767895.1 Penaeus vannamei
AGGAAAAGAGGATAAAAAGAAAAAGGACGAGAGAAAGCGAAAGACATGACAAACGAGCGAGAAAGAAACGAGGAAAGAGAGAGAGTAATAGAAAATGAGAGAGAGAGGAAGTCAGAGATAAAAAAGAGGAAAGAAAGAAAAAACCGAGAGAGAAAGTTTGAAAGTGAAGGAGGACGGAAGAGATATAAAATGATGTGAGAGTAAGAGAAAGAGAGAGCAAAGAGAAAGACTACGAGAGAGAGTAGAAAAGTTAAAGTGAATACGCATTTGTTTGAGAGAAAGTAACGGAGAGGAAAGGACAGCGAGAGAGAGAAACAGAGAAAAAAAGAAAGAACGAGAGAGAAGGGGAAAGAGGCGGAAGGAGACAGAGACAGAAAGAGAAAGAGGAATATAAAGAGACAGGGGGAGAAAGCGAAAGAAAAAAAACAAAGAGAAAACGAAAAAGATAAATATAGAGACCGCGAAATACAGAGAGAACGTGAGATGGAGATAGAGAGAGCTAGCGAAAGATTAAAAAGAAAGAAAAAAGAAAAAAAAGAGAACGAAAGAGGACGAGAAACAGAGAGAGATACCAAAAAGAGAGAACGAAAGAGGACGAGAAACAGAGAGAGATACCCCCCAAAAAAAAGAGAAGAAACCGACAAACAGAAAGAAAGCGAGAGAAAGAGCGAGAGAGAGAGAAAACGACTGAAAGACACCCCCACCCCAACCACCCACCCACCCACCCACCCATCCATAGGTCAGGCCATCTTCTAATTAAGGACGACGGGGGCGGCCCGCGAGAAGGGTGTGGGGCTCCGAGGTCGGGCTGAGTTCGGGGCAATAGTGAACTCGATGCTGAGGGCCTTTTGTCGAGTGACGGGCAAGAGGGTAGCAGGAGTGGCGCGGGGAGGAGTGGAGTAATTAGCGCCGGGAATTTTGGAGTTGGAGGACCACGAGGAGTTTCGAGTGATTGGGGAATATTCTGGAAGCTCGGCGAGCAGATGACGCTGAAGGGGGTAGGGGTGGGTGGGGGGATGGGATGGGAGTGGATGAGGAGGAGGGGGGGTGCTAGGAGGAGGGATGCGAGAGAGAGGGCGAGAGAGAAAGGGAGAGAGAGAGAGAGAGTGAGAGAGAGAGAGAGAGAGAGAGAGAGAGAGAGAGAGAGAGAGAGAGAGAGAGAGAGAGAGAGAGAGAGAGAGAGAGAGAGAGAGAGAGAGAGAGAAAGTGAGTGAGAGAAAGAGAAAGATAGAGGGGGTAGAGAGATAATGAGAGAGTGTGACTGAGCGTAAGAGAAATAGAAAGAGAGAGAGAATGCGATTTGTAGAAATAGAAAAAAAGAGGGGGAGGGAGGGAGGAGACAGACGAGACGAGACGAGAGGGAAAAAAGAAGGAATTCATATTCCATCTCTTTTTATTTCTCGATATTTATTCTTCAGTTTATTTAGAGATCGATAACTTTATTTTTTTCAGTTCAGGTGTCACTCTGTCAATGCCTACTTATTCCCCCTTGTTGTTATTTATATTTCTTTGGTATGAAAAAATAATACAGATAGAGTGATGCTGCATATAAATTGTCACAATATTACATTTTCTTCTTCTTTCTTCTTTTTCTTCTTTTTCTCCTCCTCCTCCTCCTCTTCTTCTTCTTCTTCTTCTTCTTCTTCTTCTTCTTCTTCTTCTTCTTCTTCTTCTTCTTCTTCTTCTTCTTCTTCTTCTTTTTATTATTTTTCTTCTTTTTCTTCTTCTTCTTCTCCTCCTCCTTCTCTTCCTTCTCTTCTTCTTCTCTTCTTCTTTAAGATATCTCAAATTAATGTAGCATAGTTCCGATATAGCGATGTTGGATATAAACTGTTATTATTTATATCACCTGTAAAATTGCTTGACATATGTTGCACATCTCTGGGATAGCGATGCTGCATTTAGCGATGTTGGATATATCACATTTTGAATTAATAAACAAATGTTCTGGTGTAACCATTATCTATATAAACTGCTATCAGTTCATCGCAATTAAAATTTCGTAACAAATGTTGTATATTTCTGATACAACGATGCTCTATATAAACTGTCATCATCTATATCATATCTAAGATTAATTAGCATATGTTATACCTTTCTGGTATAGCAATACTGCATATAGAACTGTCATCAGTCATATCTCATCTTCAATTATATAAAAAAAATCACTGCATGTATTAGTGTCATCTCAGTTGCAAATGTTTATATACTTCTAATATGACTATACTATTTATAAGCTATCATCATTTATATCCCATCTTATATCACATGACAAATGGATGAACCGTATTCATGTTGACAAAAGTAGAAAAGATATGAATAAGAATGAATATCTTCACCATACAAGAGATGTATTTGACCGGTTTCGATTATATCTTATATAAGATATAATCGAAACCGGTCAAATACATTTCTTGTATTGTGGACATTCATTCTCATTCCTGCTTTTTCTACATAATAAGTGGAGTCCTTTTTTCGACCCTACATCCAAGTGCACAAGCCCGATCAGCCCCTACCCTTGCACAGCGGTCAGTCCTCGCTCCCGCCGTCCGTCAGCAGTCCATTCACTTTAATCCCAGAACGAGGATAAATCGTATGCAGATTTCTGTGCTTTGGACTCGGATGGTGTATTCATATGCAACGGAAATCAAGTTCTGGATCGTTCCTCTGCACGCGTTCTGGTTGCAAGCCTTGGAATGATTCTCGTTGCACTTGGTTATATGCGTTGCGTGGTCGTTGCAAGGGTTGGGTGTTTTGTCTCTGGCTTCAAGAGCTTTTCTGATTTTTTATTTTTTTTATTTATTTTTTTTTTTATCATCTATTCGTTGTTTTGTCTCTGGGTTCAAGAGCTTTTCTGATTTTTTTTTTTTTTTTTTATCATCTATTCGTTGTAATGATGTTCAGAAAATGGCATTTATAATGTTATTTTTGTCATGATTGTTATATTTGCCGATATTGTTAATGTAATTCCATAATTATAATAACTTTGATTGCTGGTGTTTTGATCATCCTGATACTCTTACCATGATCATTATTATATTTATCATCATTATCATATTTTTCAGTATTAGTATCACTATTATTATTATTGTTATTATCATTATCATCGATGATACTGTTATTATTATTATCATTTTGATCATTATGATTATTATCATTATCATCATTATTATTATTGTTATTGTTATTATCATCATTCTCACTGGTATCATTTTCATAATTGCATTCATCATCATTATCATTATTATCATTATTATCCTTTTTTTATGTTACCATTACTATTATTACTATTATCATCTTTATTCTCGTTCTTATTATCATTAATACTGTCATTATCATCGTTATTACAATTATCATCATTATCATCATCAGTACTTTTCTCATTTTTGTTTTTGTTTTCATCATTATCAATATAACTATTATCACCATTATCAATATCATCATACTATTATCAATATTGAGATTTTACTATCCTTAGTATTATTATTACTATCATTATTACTACTATCATTATTACTATTGTTATTAGTATTAGTATTAGTATTATTGTTATTGTTTTCATTATTATCATTATTACTCTCATTACTATTATCATCATTATTAATATTGATATTATTATTATTGTTGTTATTGTTGTTGTTGTTGTTGTTGTTATTATCAATATTATTATCATTATCATTGTTGTTACTATTAGCATTGTTTTAGAAAAAGCATTATCATTATTATTATCATTATCGTCCTTTTTACCATTATAGTTATTCTTATTATTATTATCATTGGTATCATAATTATTATCATCTTTAGTATCATAATAATTATCACAATTATCATCATCATTATCATTGTTATCATTATCATTATCATAATTGTTATCATAATTTTTATTATTATTAATATCATTATTATTATTACTCGTGTTATTATTTCAATGATCATAATCCTTATCACAACTGTTATTTTTGTTCTTGTTATTTATAGAATTTTGACTATCTAACTATCTGTTTGTCTTTTGAATTACAATAAATGTGTTCGGTACTCTCCTACTTTGTTCTGATATTTGTTATAGATACATTTTGTTTGTTTGTTTTTTCGTAGCTTTTCTGGAAGCAATGAAGATAAATAAACATTTTTTAAACCTTTCGATAGGACGAGAGCAGTGCTTCCATTATTCTATATGTGGTGCGAGCTAGATTATGAATCTGATACCTCTAATTTATTATTTACCTTTTCTTGAACCCATCTGTTATTATATTCAGAAACAAATCAGATGTTGCATCTGTTGACATCAACCGTGTCACCTGAAGGATGTTTCAGATGGGAAAATCTTCTGAGGAATATTTCGTGAGAAATGTATAGGATGATACGAATTATTATTGTTGAGTTCAAGCTCTTATCTTGGTCTTTATTCTCTCTCTCTCTCTCTCTCTCTCTCTCTATCTATCTATCTATATATCTATCTATCTATCTATCTATCTATCTATCTATCTATCTATCTATATATATATATATATATATATATATATATATATATATATATATATATATATATATATATATATATATATATATATATATATATATATATATATATATATATATATATATATATATATATATATATATATATATATATATATATATATATATATATATGTGTGTGTGTGTGTGTGTGTGTGTGTGTGTGTGTATATATAAATATATATATAAATATATATATATATATATATATATATATATATATATATATATATATATATATATATATATATATATATATATATATATATATATATATATATATATAAGCATATATCCATCTGGCTCTCTCTATCTCACTCGCTCAATATGTGTGTATGTGTCTATAAGAATTAAAAAAAAAAAATACTACTGTAAAAAATCTCGCACTTCCCCCCTGTCTCGTCTACTGTTCCCCTTTCCTTCTTAATTAGAGAGAAAGAAAGAATCAAAAAACAAAAAAGACAAAAAAAAAAAAAAAAAAA
>NC_091586.1:5816965-5819465 GCF_042767895.1 Penaeus vannamei
GTATATATATATATAATATATATATATATATATATATATATATATATATATATATATATATATATATATATATATGTATATATATATATATATATATATATATATATATATATATATATATATATATATATATATATATATATATATATATATATATATATATATTTATATGTGTGTGTGTGTGTGTGTGTGTGTGTGTGTGTGTGTGTGTGTGTGTGTGTGTGTGTGTGTGTGTGTGTGTGTGTGTGTGTGTGTGTGTGTGCATATATAAATATGTGCATATATAAATATGTGCATATATATATATATATACATACTTATATATATAAATATATATATAAATATATATATATATATATTGTATGTACAAACACACACACACACACACACACACACACACACACACACACGCACGCACGCACGCACACACACACACACACACACACACACACACACACACACACACACACACACACACATATATATATATATATATATATATATATATATATATATATATATATATATATGTATGTATGTATAGTTGTATATATATCTATATATACATATAGATATATATACATATATATACATATACATACATATAGATCTCCCTGGTATTACGTAACATCTGTCAGCTTCTTTCTGATATCGGAATGTTAATTACATTTTGTGTGTGTGTGTGTGTGTGTGTTCATGTGTATGTCTCTGTGTGCGTAATTACACGCGCGTACGTATCCTCGTGCACGCGTCCATTCACCTCTTCACACCATTGACCCTCCCGACCCTCCACCTCCTCTCAGGCCGCCGCTACGACCGCCTCGCTCTCTCGCCGTTCCCCCGAAATTCTCTTCAGGAGGTTAAGTGACGTCACGTAGCCGAGGAAGATGGAGCCGTTGGTCGGGAAGGCTCTGAGGCTCATCATCCAGAACCCCCGAGTGAAGACTCTTATCCCTTCCGCCTTGTAGCTCTTCATGAAGCAGTCTCGCGCGTTCTGGAAGAAGGAGAAGGATAGAGAGAGATAGAGTGGGGCAGAGAGGGAGAGAAGAGAGATAGAGAGAGAGAGAGCGAGATAGAGATAGAGAGAGGGTGAGAGAGTGAGATAGAGAGAGATAGAGAGAGAGAGAGCGAGATAGAGAGAGATAGAGGGAGAAACACAGAGATAGAGAGATAAAGAGAGAGGGAGAAGGATAGAGAGAGAGAGAATAAGGTAGAGAGAGACCGTGAGAGAGAAGAAAGATAGAGAGAGAAAGAGAGAGGGAGAATGATAGAGAGAGGTAGACTGAGACAGAGAGAGAGAAGAGAGAGAGGGAGAAGGATAGACAGAAATAGAGAGAGAACGAGGGAGAAAGAGATAGGGAGAAGGATATGAGAAGAAGGTATGAGTGAAAGAGGGATAGAGAGATAGATAGATAGATAGAGAGGGAGAGAGAGAGAGAGCGAGAGAGAGAGAGAGAGAGAGAGAGAGAGAGAGAGAGAGAGAGAGAGAGAGAGGGTCTTAGAAACAAGGAGTCCCATACATACGGAGGGAAAAGGAAGAGATATTTCTTTGAGTGAGAAAGGTTGATAAAGTTAATAAAGAAAATAATAAGACAGATTCACAGTTATACAACAATGACATATCACTTTTATATCATACGATTAAAGCACACATTACACTGTTCGTTTTAATATACATCTAGTGTATGAAACATCAACACAAGAGAAACTTATACAATACCTTATACTGTGGATTAGACGGATTATCACCTTGGATTCTTGATTTGACTACATCGAGTGGAATAATCATTGCCCAGGATATTACACCTGCAGATATAGGAGTAAAATAAGTATATGTGTATATACATACATACATATATATATATATATATATATATATATATATATATATATATATATATATATATATATATATATATGTCGTCCACCCACATATTCATATGTAAGAAACATAAGATATAGACATTTTTTCATTACTTTTTTAACTTAAATTACGCCTTAATTTCAAGTTCCTAAAGCAAGTACACAAAGTGAAATAGTATTGTTAAGGTAATACATTTTTTCCTTTACTTTAACCTAATATCGTTGTCATTATTACAGCTTTTAAGATATAATAAAATATAATAAAACATTTTAGGAAGTAAACGTACTTTTCAAACTACATAGAATTACCTAAAGACAAAAATTGAGAGTACATATAACTTAGTGATCTTATTAACTTTAACAAACAGATAATGAATAACATTGTTCAAAACTGTATTTTCATTTGTTACCTTTTTGATAAAGTATACTTACATGCTGTCTAAATATGGTTTATCCGTGAAAGACAATAAGCAATAATACTAATATATGAGACAATATGAAAATTAATGTGAAGATATCTCGTTTTTTAAATTTATTCTTAGTAAGTTGTAGGAATAATAGATTTACATAATGTAATGAGCCTATGACTAGAAGAGTCCCACAAGTATGATTCCAGGAGGGTAAAATTAGTAAATAA
>NC_091586.1:5861924-5864424 GCF_042767895.1 Penaeus vannamei
TCGTGGGCGTAGTAATTCATGGTATTGTTTCCTATCTCAGACAATGACACCCATTCACGCCAGCAATACGCCTTTTTTTCGCCCCACTCCAGGCGAACACAAAAATAATAGACGAGTTACCCCTTCACAAATAGCGCTTCTCCGTGATGCCCGTTTTCTGTCGCTTGTCAATACGTGGTTTATGCTCCCGCGATCAGAAATGGTGCGTCCAATTTTATCATCATTAACGGGTAATTCCCTGTCATAGATCCCGGGTTATTTAATCCCATAGCTGTAATTAATAACCTCGATTTAGCCTACGAGCCGCGGAAAAGACGTAGTGAATCTCCATTCTCTCGTGACGCACTCATTTACAATTAGTTAGGAATTGATTGTGGTCACTGTAAGCAGATTTTGTTAATAGATGGACGACGGTCAGTGAGTGTGGCGTTTGGGCGGAAGAAGACAGAGAACAAGAGAATAATTAGGAAGCTATTCTGACGCGTGTGTGCTTGCTTGACTGTGTTTGTGTGTGTGTTCACACACTCGAAAGGATAGAGACAGGAAGAAGGATCGATACAAAAGAGAAGGAGAGAGAAAGAGTGAGTTAGATTGAAAGATAGATAGAAAGATAGATAAATAAATAGAAAGATAGATAGATAGAGAGATAGATAGATAGATAGAGAGCGAGAGAGAGGGAGGGAGAGAGAAAGTGTGTGTGTGTGTGTGTGTTGAGAGGAGAGAGAGAGAGAGAGAGAGAGAGAGAGAGAGAGAGAGAGAGAGAGAGAGAGAGAGAGGGAGGGAGAGAGAGAGAAAGTGTGTGTGTGTGTGTGTGTGAGAGAGAGAGAGAGAGAGAGAGAGAGGGGGAGAGAGAGAGAGAGAGAGAGAGAGAGAGAGAGAGAGAGAGAGAGAGAGAGAGAGAGAGAGAGAGAGAGAGAGAGAGAGACAGAGACAGAGACAGAGAAGCGCAGACACAAAGACAGACAGAGGCACAGACAAACAAACAAACAAAAATACAGATACAGAGGTTGTAGAAGGGGGAAGATCAAACACATTACCCCATTGCATTTGACTCCATAACCAATTTCCCGTGCAATAGGATTCCACAGGATTACACTCGGGATGAGAGTGAGTGAGAGGATGAGGGTTCAAGAGGGAGACAAGAAAGAGGGAGAGCGAGAGGGCGAAAAACATGGAGGGGGAAGGCGAAGGGGAGAGAACAAAAGAGAGAGAGAGAGAGGGAGAAGGGAGGAAGAGCAATTGGATGGAATAAAAAAGAGAGAGGTAGGGGACAAAGGAAAGGGAGGTAAAGAGGGAAGGAAGATAGGGAGAGAGAGAGAGAGAGATAAAAAAGAGAAGAATCGAACGAAATAAATCGAGAGAGGAAGAACACGTAATAAAGTAAGCAATAAATCGAGAGTGTACAGAAGCAGAGAAAGAGAGAGAGAAAAGTGGGAACTGCAAAGGATGGAATAACCAGAGAAAGAGAAAGGGGGAGAGAGGAGAAGGAAAGAGTCTGCTCGCCCGCCACGCGTCAGCATTAAAAGGCAGATTTATATTTGCGCCGAATTAAACTACAAGGGACAATATTGTTGTCGCTGTAACTCCTGTGCCGAAGTAGTGTTAAATATTAGAATAATTTTTATCAAGTACTGAATGATACTAGATTCGTTTGCCTCATACGAATGTAATTTATTTATTTATTTTTTTATGTATTTTATTTATTTATTTTTTATTTTTTTGTGAATTGATGATAAAAAAATGTTTGATTTCCAGTTACACACGTTGTATATTTTTTCTATAAACTTAAAACGTTAGAACAACATGTTTTTTCTACAGTTGCAAAATAACACCGAGCACGAAACTCAACATTCACATTAAAATACGAAAAAAAGGCAGGATCCGTCACGAAACAAACTTATAGCGAACATTATTATTGTTGTTGTTGCCGCAGCGTTTTTACATAAAGCGTAAAACCCGGTCGGCTTTCGCTGGGTTTCGCCAAATCTCGAAAAGCAGAAAAGGTTGAGACGGCTTCTATTTTCACTTGGCAATGGATTGTGACAGCGCTGAGGAGGGACGGAGGCAACGGGAACTCCGGTTGCAGTGGAGCTCGAGCTGGGGAAGTTTTGGGTGAATAAATAAGATAAATAGGGGAAGGGAAAGTATAGGGATTCTGTTAGGGGAGAGAGAGTATTGTGAGTCTGTGTGTAACGTTGGGAAGGTTTGGGATAAATAAATAGGATTAATAAGTGAGGGTAAGTATATTTGGGATATTTCTTTGTATAATATTAGGAGAGTTTTGATAATATGGAAAATTGAAAAAATATATATATATATATATATATATATATATATATATATATATATATATATATATATATATATATATATATGTATGTATGTATGTATGTATATTATTCAAATGATACAATAAGTTTTGGATGAATAAATAGAATTAATATGTGAGGGTAAGTATATTTGGGATGTTTCTGGGTATTGTATTAGGAAAGTTTTGATA
>NC_091586.1:5879424-5881924 GCF_042767895.1 Penaeus vannamei
TTATCATCATCATAATTAATGTTACCACCATATCATCATTATCTTTATCATTGTTATTATTATTGATGATGATGATGGTAATAATAATGATCACAATAATAAAATGAACAACAATGACAATAATAATGATGATGATGATGATAAAGATGATGATAATAAAGATGAAGATGAAGATGAAGATGGAGATGAAGATGAAGATGAAGAGGAAGAGGAAGATGATGATGATGATAATCATAATGAAGATAATAATAATCATACTACTACTACTACTAGCAATAATAATGATAATGGTAATAATAATAATAATAATAATAATAATAATAATGATGATAATAATAATATTTACATTTATAATAATCATTATATTAATTATTATGATAGCAACAGTACTGCAAAAAATGATAACAAAAACAACAATGATGATAATGATAACAATAACAATTATGACTACAACCAAAAATATTCATATTAAGGATGAAACAATAACAATAATAGTAATAATAATGATAGTAATAATAATAATAATAGGGATGATAGTAATAATGATAATAATAACAAAAAATAACACTAATAGCAAAAATAACATTAATATAATTAATAAGTGTAATAATAGGAAAAATAATTTAAAAAATATATAAACACAATTATACTAACAATAGCACTAATGGCAATTATAATAATAAACATAATAATAGTCATTCTACTAATTGAACCATTACTACCAGCAATAATAATGATGGTGATGTTGAAAATAATAATGACAATGATAAAGATGATGAAGATAATGATAATAACAGCAATATTGTTAATAACAGTATTGATAATAATGATGATAGTAGTAATAGAAACAGAAATAATAATAATTATTAGAAGCACTCAGAGGCGCATACCTCCGCCAATGCAACAGGGTCACATGCCATAAAATTCTTCACAATTAATGAGTTACATTAAAATCACCTCTTAATCATGTATGCATAGTGGTGACGTTTGTGCTTCCCCATTTCGAAATCCTAACGAATCCTCCAAAATATTCCTGGATCCAGATCAACTAACCGACAAACCAACAAACAATAATTCCTGGATCCGAATCATGTCCTGAGTTATGGCATCTGATTTGGGCTAAGACACACTAAAAAAATAATAATAATAATAAAATGAATAATAAAGAAAATAAATGATAATAATAGTAAATAAATTAATAAATGAATAAATAAAAGCACTGATTTTTTTTTTAAATCTGCTCATAATTTTTGTTATTCTGCAAATCGACTAAGAAACAAATAGTAATACAGAAAATGATGAGTAATAGAGACAATTATAATATTAAGAGTAATGATAATAATAATAATAATAATAATAATAATAATAATAATAATAATAATGATAATAATAAATGGAAATAATGATGTTAACAATAACAATAGTAGTAATAATCATCAATGGTCTTAAGAATACAATTTGTAATGATATTGATAATCTTAACAACGGTAACAATGAAAGTAACGAACGTGCATATATATATATATATATATATATATATATATATATATATATATATATATATATATATATATATATATTTCTTTGATAACAATGATGAAAACAAAGCAATGAGAGGAATTGGCTCATTACGTCGACATGGAAGAAATTCACAATAAAACATTAAAGCAGATTTTAACAATGGTAATAAAATATATGAACATTAAACTTTTAACTCAATTTAAGAAAAACAGGGAAAGTACTTAAAATTCTAATTTATTTACATTTTTTGTTACTATTTTCATATTCATCTCTATCTTAAGCATCATTAATTCTTCATATTTGTCATTATTATAAATTATTATTATAAATCGTTATTATCAAATTTCAACACTATGATCAATATTCATACTGTTAAAATTAATGCAGTTTATCCATTTCCTTCATAATATATGAAATGAACCTACGCTGACAAATCTCATAACAGCAAACTCAATTGTAATATGAGAACCCTTCTTATTTCACTGAATCAGGAGAATAATATGTAATTAATGTCAGGAAAGCTAATTCACCAGGAACTAACAAAACACAATATACAAGTACAAGGTCTCCTGCCCGTTCGTCAGTCAGCTGGCTAATAGTAAACACGAGGATGCAGGTGCCAAATGTCGCTATTGTAAAGACTTTCTTGAGACCGGACATGGAATTTATAAGAAAGTTTTATTGATTTGAAACACTTCTTTCAGCCGTAAGTATTTCTGCGGTGAGAGATTTTGGATTTAGGAAATGCCTGTGTTGGAGGAATGGGTATATACAGTATGGCTCCCTGTATTCTGCGTGTCCGAAAGCATGGTCATTGCCACAAATATTTTTCTGGACAGCAAAAAAGTCTCCTCTTGCAAACCAGTATCATCATGTTCTTATATTTTTTTAGGGCAACTTCCATGCAAAATATTATCAAATTGGAAGTTTATCTTTGTTGTTTACCAGGGTTGTCTGTATGAGGAAACCATTCTCTTCG
>NC_091586.1:5896924-5899424 GCF_042767895.1 Penaeus vannamei
AGAGAGAAGAGAGAGAGAGAGAGAGAGAGAGAGAGAGAGAGAGAGAGAGAGAGAGAGAGAGAGGAGAGAGAGAGAGAGAGAGAGAGAGAGAGAGAGAGAGAGAGAGAGAGAGAGAGAGAGAGAGAGAGAGAGAGAGAGAGGTGGGGAGGGAGGAGAAAGAGAGAGAGAGTTGGGGAGGGAGGGAGAAAGAGAGAGAGAGAGAGGTGGGGAGGGAGGGGAGAGAGAGAGAAAGAGAGAGAGAGACGGGGAGGGTGGTAAAGGAGATCAGATTGATAGATACATAGATATAGAGATTGATATAGTAAATACACACAATACAGTTGCCCCCCCTCCTTTTCCTGTCTCCCCCCTCCCTTCCCTTCCCCTTCCCTCCTCCTCTCCCTCTCCCCCTTCCTCTTTATCCAATCCGATATGCATGACAGTGGTTTATCGACGTTATACACACACATGACTTAAACATACAATTTTTGTCACGAGGAACCCGCGTGTCCCAGTCTGTCATGGACCGCTATTAAAAAAAAGAAAAAAGAATAAAAAAGGAAAAGAAAAGACAAAGGGTGTATCCTAAAACAAATGGCTTTAATAATTCGTTCGCCGATAGCTCGAACTCTTTTAAGGGACCGATATTTGAAAGAGGTTTGCGGTCAGGGTGTGGGTCGCGTTGGATATATACTGTGGGCTTTGGACAACTTTAGTTGTTGTTTTTTTCATCTATTTATATATCTTCTTGTGTGGTTTGCTTGTATACACACACACACACACACACACACACACACACACACACATATATATATATATATATATATATATATATATATATATATATATATATATATATTGTTATAGAGTTGCCACTCAGGCATCAGATAGTCAGAACAAAGAGGTACACTATGACAGCCTTAAAGAACTTCATATCGCTCCTGGCGTTTTGTTCTAGATCGAAAATTTCTAGTCAGAAGAAGAAGAAGAAGAAGAAAAAAAACTAAAATCACACAAAAAAAAATCCACGATGATTAAAAACTATCGAAAACTACATTATCATTACTTGCATATATATGTATTACGAGACTGATCAACAACAATGTTTCCAAAATATAATTGAAGTAGACAATACATACAAGAAGCTCTTATTGATATGTTAAGAATTTTTTTTTTCAATTTCTCAGATAAAGTTCTATCTGAAGAGCTAAAAGATATACTGTTTCATGGACTCGATTTCTGTTTACCTCCATATAAGGTCTTTTCATAAGTTTTACCTCTTTTTGAGAAACTATGTAGTAGAAATATAAAAATACCGCGATGTTTATGAACATAACTTCAACAATGTTACCAACAATATAACAACCACAGATAACACCTTTAAGAAATTTTCACGAAAAGTGAAATTAGATAATGATTCTCATGTCGTCTTGTTATCCATACAGTTACTTTAAAAAGACAACAGAATAATAATCACCCACTCTGGCAAATATTGTGGACTCGTCATTTTAAACAAATGCGACTATCTACACAAATTACACAATATTCTCAATTACCACGAAAATTCAACAGAGTCACTGCTGAAGTTTCCTCCCACCCACTGTACTTAGAAGACAAAAGATTTCTTCGTACAATCAAATCATCTATCAACGAAAACACTTACAACTTCTTGTCACCTTGCGGTTCCCGACCAGGATTTCTATTTGGTCTTCCTAAAGTCCACAAACCAAATGTTCCACTTAGACCAAACATTTCTATTGGCACCTTTAAATAGAGCACTGCAATATTTCTTATTCCCACAATCTTTCCTTTAACTAGCAATCAGTATACTGTTGAAAATTCCGCATCTTCTGCAAAGGAAATTGCATCCCTTGATTTAAATCAATCAGTTACCATGGCAAGCTTCGATATTGAGTCACTCTTTACTAACGTTCCCCTTCATGAAACTACAGATATTATTGTTAACAATTTGGGCAGCTCCCAGCTTACCAAAAATGGCTTAACAAAGGGTAACTTAAAAAACAATAAATAGATAAATAAAAAAAATTAGAGCTTGCAGCCCATCACTGTATTTACTTTCGGTGATTGTCTATAGACCCAAACAGACGGGGTAGCTATGGGCTCCCCACTGGGCCCCTCCTACGCCAATGCATTTCTGTACCACCATGAAGATTGATGGCTTGATCAGTGCCCGCTAGAATTCAAGCCTATACATTGATGACTCTTGTTATTTTCACATGTGAATTTATTTCTGAATTATCTCATCTCCAAACACCCAAGCATCAAATTCACCTACAAAGCACAACAAATTCTCAGAGAGAACTGCTATATCAACTGTAAAGAGGGATCACAGATATGTAAAACTATTATAAGCAGATAAATTAAGTTTTGAAATGAGGAAACAATTAAAATCTCTCCTACAAAGTAAACTACCCACAAATCAAGTTCACTTTTGTCTTTAACAACAATAACACAACGAATAACTCCTTTAAACAACCTCGAAGTTTCTATTCAGATCTAT
>NC_091586.1:5916924-5919424 GCF_042767895.1 Penaeus vannamei
ATTACTTTACTGACACATTTATCTTTATAATCCTCTATAATATTCTTTTGGTTTCACTCTGTATCCGGAGAAGTCTGTAATCATCGCATCATTTCTCTATTTCTCTCTTTTTCTCTCGTTTTCTCTTTCTCTCTCTCGTTTTCTCTTTTTGTCTTTTTTTCTCTCTCTCTCGTTTTCTCTTTCTCTCTCTCGTTTTCTCTTTCGTTTTAGTAAGTCCCGGAGAACATGATTCGTTCAGATCTTCCTGAAATCGCTCACATCTGTCAGACTTCGTTCACATCCAGCGTCGGTCTCCTCCATTATGGATGAAGGCGAGCTCTGTCTTCTTCGATTTCGTAAGTTGTATTATTCTTACTTGCCGATACTTCGAACTCTTGCGATCTGAATTATTCGCTTGAAAGATTCACGTAGAGTGACATCAAATATGTTGTTGTTTTTTCTCTCTCTCTTTTATCTTTATTTGTCTCTGTGCCTGCTTGTTTGTCTGCCTCTGTGTTTTCATTTTTGGTTTTGTCTCTTTCTGTCTGTCTATCTGTCTGTCTGTCTGTCTGTCTGTCTCTCTCTCTCTCTCTCTCTCTCTCTCTCTCTCTCTCTCTCTCTCTTATTCTCTCTCTCTCTCTATCTATCTATCTGTCTATCTATCTATCTATATATCTATCTGTTTCTAACTCTCTCACACACACATTCTTACCTTCTCTCTTTTTCACTCCTCCCCCGATTTCTCTCTCTCTCTGTTATCCTTATAGGTGAAATGGGCATCAGAAAGTGATAGACAGAGAGATAAGTAGACAGATAAATAGATAAATGGATAGACAGAGTGAGAGATAGATAGATAGATAGATAGATAGATAGAGAGAGAGAGAGAGAGAGACAGACAGACAGACAGACAGACAGACAGACAGACAGAGAAGGAGAAAGAGAGACACACAAACAGTGAACAGAGAAGCTAAAAGAAAAACAGCAAGCAGACAGAGAACTCAATAACCAATTTCATAGAGGGAGAAAGAGAGAGAAAGCAGAAAACTCACAATACAGAAGCAAATTCACAGAAAATTGAGAGAGAAAGAGAGAGAAAGCAGAAAACTCACAATACAGAAGCAAATTCACAGAAAATTGAGAAAGAAAGAGAGAGAAAGCAGGAAACTCACAATACAGAAGCAAATTCACAGAAAATTGAGAGAGAAAGAGAGAGAAAGCAGAAAACTCACAATACAGAAGCAAATTCACAGAAAATTGAGAGAGAAAGAGAGAGAAAGCAGAAAACTCACAATACAGGAGCAAATTCACAGAAAATTGAGAGAGAAAGAGAGAGAAAGCAGAAAACTCACAATACAGAAGCAAATTCACAGAAAATTGAGAGAAAGAAGAGAAAGCAGAAAACTCACACAGAAGCAAATTCACAGAAAATTGAAAGAAAGAAAGCAGAAAACCCACAATACAGAAGCAAATTCACAGAAAATTGAGAGAGAGAGAGAAAGCAGGAAACTCACAATACAGAAGCAAATTCACAGAAAATTGAGAGAGAAAGAGAGAGAAAGCAGAAAACTCACATTGCAGAAACAAATTCACAGAAAATTGAGAGAGAAAGAGAGAGAAAGCAGAAAACTCACAATACAGAAGCAAATTCACAGAAAATTGAGAAAGAAAGAGAGAGAAAGCAGGAAACTCACAATACAGAAGCAAATTCACAGAAAATTGAGAGAGAAAGAGAAAGAAAGCAGAAAACTCACAATACAGGAGCAAATTCACAGAAAATTGAGAGAGAAAGAGAGAGAAAACAGAAAACTCACAATACAGGAGCAAATTCACAGAAAATTGAGAGAGAAAGAGAGAGAAAGCAGAAAACTCACAATATAGAAGCAAATTCACAAAAAAAATTGAGAGAGAAAGAGAGAGAAAGCAGAAAACTCACAATACAGAAGCAAATTCACAGAAAATTGAGAGAGAAAGAGAGAGAAAGCAGAAAACTCACAATGCAGAAACAAATTCACAGAAAATTGAGAGCTAAAGAGAGAAAAAGCAGAAAACTCACAATACAGGAGCAACTCCACAGAAAAAATTATCCCACTCCGTGCTTGCGTCCCTCCCATATCTGCCTGAATCACGATACGACAGTGTGCTTGCCTTCTCGTCTTCTACTATCTATATTTCATAATTTCGTTTTGAAGATGCGTTCGTCTCGAAGCCCCGACTGACATAAAATCTTCAGAAATATAACAACAGCTTTGTGAGAGTTACATGCTTATTGAAAAGGACTTTCCATTTATACTATTTTTTGTTTTATTCTTGTGTTCGGATCCTACTCGATTTTCCGAACAGCTATGTGTATTATATATAATGTATATGATTATAGACTATATGTTTCATCATAGTTCATTGTGTGTCTTATACTAATAGTTCAAAGGAACTTGAGAAAAAATGAGTGATAAAAAAAGAGGGAATTGATTTAACTGGGAAATTAATAAATATGATGGTAAAAAAAAGAATGATGATAACAACA
>NC_091586.1:5946924-5949424 GCF_042767895.1 Penaeus vannamei
TTCTCCTTTATCAATATTATCATTATTGTTTTCTCTCTCTCTCTCTCTCTCTTCTTCCATTTATCTGTCTTCTCCTTTGTCCTTGCAATACCGCCCTCCCCATTTCTCCTCCCTCCTAATTTTCATCCTTTCCACCCTCCTAATCTTCCCCCTTCTCTCTCTTGTAATCTTCTTCCTCCTCCTCCCTACCTGATCTTCCTCCCCCTCCTTCCTCTCTTCTTCTTCCTCCACCTCCTCCCTTTTCCTCCTCCACCGCCTCTACCAGCACTTCTTCCCTCCTCCTCCTTTTCCTTTTCCTTCTCCTCCTCTTCTTCCCATCTCTTCTTCTTCCTCCTCCTCTACCTACTCCACCATCACCACCTCCTCTTCCTCCTCTTTCTCTTCTCTTCTTCCTCCTCCTCCATCACCCGCTCCTCCTCCTTCTTCTTGTCCTCTTCCCTGCTCTTCTTCTTCCTGCTCCACCATCACCACCACCTCCTCCTTCTTCTCCTCCCTTCTCTTCTTATTCCTCTTCCACCATCACCTCCTCCTCCTTCTTATCGTCTACCTCCTCCTCCTTCCCTTCCTCGTCGACGCCTCCCAAGGAACCCGGTAATTACCTTGGCTTCAGGACCTCCTTCAACCCTTCCATACCTTTATCCTCGCCTCCTCCCTCCTTCCTCCTTCTTCTCTCTTTTCCTTTGCTTTCCTTCTCACTAGCTTCCGTTCTTCTTCTTCTTTCTTCACTTTTCTCTTTTCGAATATGTCCTTCTCTTAATCCCTATTGTTTTCTTTCTCCGTTTTCTGTTCTTTGTCTTCCTTCTTTTTATCTTCTTCCTTTCTTTCCAATATTCTCTCTTTTCATATCTTTTCTCCTTCCCTTTCCTCCGTCTCATCTTCCTCCCTCTAATTTCCTTGCTCCTTTCCCTCCTCCTTTATTATAGTCCTCCTTTTTTTCTTCCACTCTCCTCTCTCAATTCGTTTTCTTCTCCCTTCTTCTTGTTCCTTCCTCTCTTCCCTCTCTTTCCTCCATCTTCTCCCTTCTCTTCCCTAATCTCAATATCTTCCACCTCTACCTCTTCCATCTTTTATGATGATTATCTGGTCTGTTTAGTTTCACTGCCCCCACCCCGGCCCCCATCCCCCATCCCCACACTCCAATCCACACCTTGAAATATGAGAAATTATAGAAACTAAAAGAGAAAACAGACATTATTTATCAGTTCCAGAAATTAATCCAATTTAATAGATTCTTATGTACACATTTCCTTCAGTATCATTTAACTATCCTTTCCCTTAATTTTCTGTCTTTCTTTTCATAGATCTAAGACCTCCATCTCTTTCTGCTTCCCCCCCCCTCACCCCACCCCAAAAAACCCAACCAACACCCCCCCAACCCCCTACCCCCCTTAAGCAGGTAGTTCACATTATGCATCTCATTCAAATTCATGAGTGTTTACATTATACATGGACACCTTGTATATAAACTAAGGTTGAAATGAAGGCCTGACTACAGAAGATCCATTTTTTCATAGTCTCTCCCCCTCCTCCATCTTCTTTTGGGAGTTCTTTCTTCCTAGTTTTTATTATCATTATTATTATTTTGTATTATTATTATTGTTATTATTATTATTAGTGTTATTATTATCATTATTATTATTATAGTTATTATTATCATTATTATTACTCTCATTATTATTATTATTATTGTTACTATTATTACTATTATTATTATCATTACTATTATTATTATTATCATTATTATCATTATTATTATTATTATTGATATTATTATTATCATTATTATTATCAATATATCAGTTCCTTGTTTTTGTTGTCGTTGCTGCCGCTGTTATTTTATTGTTACTGTTATTATCGTTATAATCACTATTTTTCTTATAATAAAATTAATGAAAATGAAAATGAAAATAATAAAGGTAATATCTTTAATAATAACAGCAATAACAATAATCGTGATAGCAAGAAAAATAATATTAATGATAATCATCCTTATCACTATTATTATTATTGTTATTATTTTCATTATCATCATTATTGTCATAATTGATATTACTACCACTACGGTAATAATAATATTTACAGAACATAGTAATGATAATGAACAGTAACAATGACAAAGACAATGTTAGAAATTATGACAATAATGATAACAAAGTAATAGCAATAATGATTCTTCTATTACTAGTGGCAGTAATAACAGTGATAATAGTAGCGACAGTAGTAATAGTAATAAAACTAGTAATAATGGTGATAATGGGATGACGATAATGATGATAATTATCATTACAATGATCATGATAACATACTACTATTACCACTACTGCTAATGATAATGATGATAATGATATAAACTAGAATGGTATTATTATTGCTATGATCATAATATCATCACTAATATCATATGATTTTTATATTATCATTATTTTCATTGTCATTGCTATTGTTATCATTATCTTTACCATCATAATCGTCACCATTATCGTAATAAGCATTATCACCA
>NC_091586.1:5954424-5959424 GCF_042767895.1 Penaeus vannamei
TCCTCCTCACCACCTCCTCCTCCCCTCTCCTTCCTCTCTTCCCCTCCTCCCCTCTTCTCCCCCTCCCCCTTCTCTTCCTCTCTTCCCCTCCTCCCCTTCTTCCTCTCCCTCCTCTTCCCCTCCTCCCCTCTTCTCCCCTCCCCCCTTCCCATCCTCTCTTCCGCTCCTCCTCACCACCCCTCCCCCCTTCCCTTCCTCTCTTCCCTCCTCCCCTCTTCTCCCCCTCCCTCCTTCCCTTCCTCTCTTCCCCCTCTTCTCCCCCTCCCCCTTCTCTTCCCCTCCCTCCCCTCTTCTCCACCTCCCCCCTTCCCTTTCTCTCTTCCCATCCTCACCACCCTCCCCTTCCGTTCTTCTCTTCCTCTCTTCCCCTCCTCCTCACCACCCCTCCCCTTTCCCTTCCTCTCTTCCCCTCCTCACCACCCCCTCCCCTCCTTCTCCTTCCTCTCTTCCCCTCCTCCCCTCTTCTCCCCCTCCCCCTTCTCTTCCTCTCTTCCCCTCCTCCTCACCACCCCCCTCCGTCCTTCCCTTCCTCTCTTCCCCTCCTCCTCACCCCCTTCCCTTCCTCTCTTCCTCTCTTCCGGCCTTCTCACCACCCCCCTTCTCTTCCTCTCTTCCCCTCCTCCTCACCACCCCCTCCCTCCTTCTCTTTCCCTCCTCCCCCCTTCCCTTCCTCTCTTCCCCTCCTCCTCACCACCCCTTCCCCCTTCACTTCCTCTCTTCCCCTCCTCCTCACCACCCCCCCTCCCTTTCCCTTCCTCCCTTCCCCTCCTCCTCACAACACCCTTTCCCTTCTCTTCCTCTCTTCCCTTCCTCCTCATCACTCCTTCCCCCTTCTCTTCCTCTCTTCCCCTTCCTCCTCACCATCCCCTCCCGCCTTCTCTCCCTCTCTTCCCTTCCTCCTCATCACTCCTTCCCCCATTCCCTTCCTCGCTTCCCCTCCTCCTCACCCCCCCTTCCCTTCCTCTCTTCCCCTCCTCATCACCCCCTTCCACTTCCCTTCCTCTCTTCCCCTCCTCCTCACCCCCACTCCCTTCCCTTCGTCTCTTCTCCTCGTTCCCTCTTCTCCCCCTCCCCCTTCTCTTCCTCTCTTCCCCTCCTCCTCACCACCCCCTCCCTCCTTCCCTTCCTTTCTTCCCCTCCTTCTCACCACCCCCTCCCTCCTTCCCTTCCTCCCTTTCTCTCTTTGCCATTCCCTCCCCTCTTCCCCTTCTCCTATCCTCTTCCGTCTTCTTTTTCCTCTGTTCCGTCTTTTTCTCGTTCTTTGTTTATTTCCGTCTATTTTCCTCTTTTCTTCTTCTTTTCTTCTTTTCATGCTTCTCGTCTTTTCATCTTTTAATCTCTCTTATATTCCATTCCTCCCTCTCTCTCACCTTCCTCATTCAATCTATCTCCCCATCCCTCCATTCTCCTTCCACTCTGCTATCACCTCCTCTGTTTCTTCTTCTCCTTCTTTCTCCCTCCATTCGGCCTTTACTATATCTATTCCTCCTTCCTTGCTATTTCCTTCATTTTTTCCCCATTTCGCCTTCTCCTTCCCTCCTTTCTAACTCAATATCTCAGTCCCTCCCCTCTTTCTATCATCCATGCATTATTTTCTTTCATTCCCTTCTATCCTCATATTTTCCCTTTCCCTCCTTCTATATTCCCTCCCTCCCTTCCACCTCCCTTCCTTACTCCTTTCTTTTCCTTCACTCTCAGTCCAATCTTCCTCCTCTCTCCTCTCTCCTTCCCTCTTCCACACGCCTTCCTTATCTTCCTCCCTCCCTCTATCCTTCTCTCGCCTTCCCTTGCTGTCCCCTCCCTTTATCTTTGTCTATTGCTTTATCCTTGCCCCTTTCTCACTCTCCCTCCCTCCCTCCCTCCTATCCTCTCACTTCCCTCCCCTTTCTTTCCCCCTCCCTCTCTACATCTCTCCTTTCCTCAGTCCCTCCCTCCCTCCCTCCTCCCATCCTCAGTCCTTCTTTCCCTTCCTTCTCCCTCCCACTACTTCCCTCCCTCCCTTCACTCACACTTCCTCCCTTTACCTCCCTCCTTCCCACCCTCTGATTCCCTCCCTTTTCCCTCCCTTTTCCCTCTCTATCCCTCCGTCCCTCCCTCCTTCTTTCCCTTCTAATTCTAAAATGTATTTACGTGAAAATCCTTCGGCGTTTCTCAATTACGAATGAAATTACGAATATAATAACGAATAAAATAACGGATAAAATAACTAATAAATTAAGGAATGAAATAACGAATAAAGTATCGAATAATTTAACGATTAAATTAACGAAAGAAATAACGAAAGAATCAACGGATAAAATAACTAATAAAATAACGAATAGAATAGCGAATAAATCAACGAATGAAATAACGAATAGAATAAACAAAATAACGAATAAATTAACGAATAAATCAACGAATAAATTAACTAATAAATCAACGAATGAAATAACGAAAAGAATAAACAAAATAACGAATAAATTAACGAACAAATCAACGAATAAAATAAAGAATTAAAATAACGAACAAAATAACAAATAAAATAACGAAAAACGAACAAAATAATGAACAAAATAATGAATAAAATAGCGAATGAAATAACGAATAAAATAACGAACAAATCAACGAATAAAATAACGAACAAAATAACGAATAAAATAACGAACAAATCAACGAATAAAATAACGAACAAAATAACGAATAAAATAACGAAAAAACGAACAAAATAACGAATAGAAAAACGAACAAAATAACGAATAAATTAACGAATAGAATAACGAAGAAATCAACGAATGAAATAACGAATAAAACAACGAATAAAGCAACAAATGAAATAACAAACAAAACAACGAATATATCAACGAATTAGATAACGAATAAAATAACGAATGAAATAACGAACAAAATAGCGAATAAAATAACGAACAACATAACAAATAAAATAATAAATGAAATAGCGAATGAAATAACGAACAAAATAACGAACAAATCAACGAATAAATCAACAAATTAATTAACGGATGAAATAACGACTAGAATAACGAATAAAATAACGAATAGAATAACGAATAAATCAACGAACAGAATAACGAATAAAATAACGAATGAAGCGCTCAAAGGCGCCAAGAGCAAGGGAAGTATATGCGATAATAATGACACAGCCGCAACGACCGAGAATATTAATAGCGTTAATGATCATGATTACGCTGTTAATGGCGGCGGTAGTGACGTCATTTATCGCAGTCGACGGACGGATTAACGTCTGAATGAATTTGAGAAATTTAACGTTTTTTTATTGGTTTTATCGTTCGTCGTTGCTTTCCTGTGTCTGATTATTTTTTTTCTTTCTTTCTTTCTTTTTATTATCTTTTTTTTTTTGACATGTGTTCTTGTCTTTTTTTTGTATTTTTTCTATTCGTCTTTGTTTTGTTGTTCTATCTTTGTTTTTATTTATTTTTCTTTCTTTTTGCTTTTCTTTCTCTACTATCATTGCTCTGTCTTTCTATTTTTTTTTCTTTTTTTTTCTTTTTTACTCCTCTCCCATCCACCATTCTCTTCTCCCCCTCCTCTTCCTATTTTCTTTCCCTCCTCTTTATTTAGTTTTCTCCTTTTGCTTCTGTCTTCGCATCTCCTCCAGTATTTTCTTGCTCCTTCTTCGTCGTCCTTCATCCATTCCTCTATGTCTTTTGTTCCTCTTTTTCTTCTCACTTTCCTTTTCCTCCTCCTTCTTCAGTCTTTCTTCTCTTTTGTTTCCATATCCCTTCTCCTCCTCCTTTCCTCCTTTTCTTCTCTTTCCTTCCTTCCGCCTTCCGTTATGTTCTTCCTTCCTACTTTTCTTCTCCTCCTTCCTTCCTGCTTTTCTTCTTCTCCTTCCTTCTCTCCATTATCTTCCTTCTTCTTCTTCCTCTTTCCTTATCTCATTCCCCGTCCCCCTTGTCTTTTCCTCCTTTCACGTCCTTCCTCCTCCTCTGTTTCTTCTCCTCCCTCCTTCTCTCTTTCCCCTTCCTCTTTTTCTTCTCCTCCGTCTCCCTCCTCCTTGTTCATCCTTTTCTTCAAGCCCTTCCTTCTCTCCTTCCTCCTCTTCCCCCTCCTCTCCTTCCTCCTTCTCCTCCTCCCTTCCCTTACTTCTCTCCTTTCACCCTGCTCTATCTTTCACCCTCCTTCTCTTTTGTTATCACATTCCTCTTTCTCCATCTTCGCTCTTCTTTCTCTCCTTCCCCCTCCTCCTCTGTTTCTTCTCCTTCATATCCCTCCTCCTCCTTCACTCCTCCTTTTCACTCACTTCACTTCCTTCATCCTTTTCTTCTTCCCTTCCTTCATATCTTCCTCCTCTTCCCTCTCCTCTCCTTTATCCTCCTTCTCCTCCCTCCCCCTTCCTTCTCCCCCCCCCCCCTCCTCTATCTTCCACCCTCCCTCTCTTTTATTCTCCTCCTCCTCCTCCTCCTCCTCCTCCTTCAGTCCTCCTTTTCCCTCCCTCCTTCCTTCACCCTTTTTTTCGTTCTCCCCTTCCTCCTCCTCCTCATTTCTTCTCCTTCCTTCCCTCCTCCCCCTCCTCATTTCTTCTCCTTCCTTCCCTCTTCCTCCTCCTTCATTCCTCCTTTTGTTTCCACATCCCGTTCCAAGTTTATGTTTCAAAGAAGTTGCCATTACATAAAACATAATTGAACTTCCCGTGACGTGCCAGGTACTCGCTCGGGCTGAACAATACTCAATATTTCAATTTTTATTACACACATGTTGTTTATTACACTTTATACCGTATATATATGTGTGTGTATGTATAGATGTATATTTCTAGTGACGTAATGAAAGAACTCTTTAAACTTCTTTCTTGTTTTGTATTGATCATACTTTTTTTTTATTTATTTTCTGTGTGTTTTATTATTATTGTCTCTTTTTACGTAATAAAGACTGATTCATTTGAATCAAGAAATGGATTTTGATTTCCAGTCCATGGAGGTTAATTTTAGTTTGGAAAATGCCTCTGACGTAAGATCTATTGACGTTATCTATTTGTTGAT
>NC_091586.1:5966924-5979424 GCF_042767895.1 Penaeus vannamei
ATGATGATTGTTATCATTTCTTAATATTTCTATCTTGATAGTAATGAAAATAATAATAAAAATAATAACAATGATCAATGTAATGATAATTACCATGATAAACATGATAGTGATAATAACAATAATAAAAATGACAATAATAATAACACTAACAACAATTACAGCAACAAAAACATAATGGATGATAATAATAATAATGATAATAACAATAATGATAATTAGAAAAAATAATCATAATAAAATCATTCTAATTATTATTGTAATTACTATTATCATTATCATCATGAATATAATCATCCACATTATCAATATAAATATGGATGACTTTTACCATCAATATCATTATTATTATATATTTTACTATCAATGTTGATATTATTGTCGTTATTATTTTCATTATCACCATGTACATTATTATGATATTTATCTATACTATTACTATCTATATTATTATAATCATTGTTATCATCATGATCTTCCCAATCATCTGCATCATTATCATATTCATTATTCCCCATCGTTATCATTTTCATTTATATTTTCATTGTTCTGATCATTATAATGCTTTATTTATTATTTTTTTACAAGTCTGATGATTCAGAAATCCAATTCAAAAAGATAATTCAAGATTTGATATTCGTAAAAGGAAAGAGATGGTAAGGATAATATTTTCACTTCTCTTATCGTTTTCTTTATATTCTATTACTTTCCCATAAGATTGAATAAGATAAGAATCAGAAAGTGAGGACACGATAAGAAAGATAATGATTATCTTATTTTTATATCATTCCTTTTATCGTTTTGTTTATTTTCTATTATTTTCCCATAAAACTGAATAAGATAAGAATCAGAAAGTGAAGACAAGATAAGAAAGATAATGATTAATATATTTTTTTCACGTGTCGCTTAAGAATCAGAAAGTAGAACTTGATAAGAAAGATAATGATTAATATTTATTTTTTTCATATCAGTCGCTCTGTGTTCGGTTTGATTGATGGCTTTTCATGGAAATTATACATATGGTGCAGCTGGAGTCTCAGCTGACTGATGAGACTTTGATTATTATTACTGTGTTAACTTTCTCTCTTATTTTTTTTCCCTCGTTCTATCTTTCGCTGTCTTTCTGTCTGTCTGTCTGTTTATCTCCCTTTCTCTCTCTCTCTCAATCTCTCTCTTTCTCTCTTTCTCTTTCTCGTTCTCTCTTTCTCTTTCTCTTTCTCGTTCTCTCTTTCTCTTTCTCGTTCTCTCTTTCTCTTTCTCTTTCTCGTTCTCTCTTTCTCTTTCTCTTTCTCGTTCTCTCTTTCTCTTTCTCTTTCTCGTTCTCTCTTTCTCTTTCTCTCTCTCTCTCTCTCCTTCTCTCTTTCTCTCTCTCTCTCTCTCTCTCTCTCTTTCTCACCATACTCTATTCTCCTCGCCATCTCTTTCTCCTTCTCTTTTCCTCTCTCTCTCTCCCTTCCTTTCTTACCCTTCCCCCATCCTCGTGCCCACCAATCGCGTGCGTGCCCGTGCGTGCGCGCAAGCGATCCCTGGCCACCCTAGCCTGGCTGCGTAACGGAAGGAGCCGAGAAGCTGGTCACCTGAGCAGACAGACTCATTTGGTTCGCTTCCTCCCGCCATCCACCTCATTAATGACACCTTCTCTAATTTGAAATTACGGACTTTATCGAGGCATGAATCATGACTTCAGCCTGTGTTTTGGGGATATTATGAGTTTATTATTTACCTGATAAAGTATGGGCGACACCAGAGGCCCGCTGCGTGCCAGGGGGTGGCGCTAGGGTTGTAAATCTCGGGTAATATCACGCTCTGCACGACCGTGTTGGCTGCCACACCTGCGCAGTCGTGCTGGCCAGCGGGCACCCCACGCAGCCCCGTCAATGCCGAAATATACCTTTTCATTCCCCGATTCGCTAAAAAACCATTCCATCTCCATCAATACAGTCGATATGCCGCAGATATCTGCATTAAAAAGTCACCCATATTGACACAACCATGAGATCTGGGTTTAAATATGAGACAAATTCGAAATAAACGGAGGAATTATGAGCCAACTGTACCTTTGGCAACGGTGTCTGTCCCCATTAGACAGGCTTAGCACTCTTGATAACACCTTCCGTACTACGCGCAATATAACAAATAAGATCCGAACAAATATACATAAGGAAAATTTGCCACCTGATATTCTCATCTTTCTTTCTTTTTCCTCCTCCTCTTCTTCTTCTATTTTTTTCTTTTTCCTCTGCTTCTTAACCTTCTCCTTCTTCACTTTTTTCTTATTCTCATTATTATTATTACTATCTTTCTTTTTCATTTTCTTCGTATTATTATTATTTCCTTCTTCACATTTTCTTATTATCATTATTCTTATCAGTATTATTTTTCTTCTTCATTTTCTTCTTATTCTTCTTATTCTTTCCTTCTTCCCTTTTTCTTATTATCATTATTATCATTACTATTATTTTTCTTCTTCATTTTCTTCTTATTCTTCTTATTCTTTCCTTCTTCCCTTTTTCTTATTATCATTATTATTATTACTATTATTTTTCTTCTTCATTTTCTTTTTATTCTTCCTATTTTTTCATGCACAACTGAAGACATTTCGGTGTCTATTTTTTTTCTCTCTTTTTTTGCAAAGTATAGCTGAATAACTCGATATAATGTGACAGTAATTGCAGCAGCAGAAAAAAATAATGATATCCATGAAATTAAAGATGATAATGATAAACGATGACATTAATGATCACTCTAACCACAGTATTAGTGTTAATGATAAAAGTAATGATGATAACAACAATTATAGTAATAAGGATGCTGACGAGGAGAATGATAATGATCTTAACAATAATAGCAAGTAAAAGAAAAATTAATACAATAATAATGGTGATATTAACGATGATAATAATATTGATAATAGTAATAATATTGAAGATAATGAAATGATACTGACAATACCAATAACATTGTTCATTACAGTAGTAATAGCAGCAGAAGTAATTATAGTAATGATAATGATAATAACGTCAACAAAATCATAATGAGGAAGAGGATCATGATAATAATGATTATGATAACAAAAGGAATGATAAAGATATTGATGATTATCGATGATAATGATAATAATAAGGATCTTATTATTAATGATGATGCTGTTGCTGCTAATATTAATAATGATAATGATATTATCATGATCAAAATAGTATATAATAAATATTGGTTATAATAATAATGATAATACTCATGATAGTAATGATGATGGTGATGATGATGATGGTAATGATTGTAATTATGCGAGTAAAAAAACATATTAATCATAATGACAATGACAATTACAATAAGGATAATGATGATAATAATGATAATAATAATGATAAAAAAATAATAATAATGATAATAGTAATAATAATAATCATGATAATAATAATAATAATAATAATAATAATAATAATGATAACAATAATAGTAATAATAATGATAATAATAATAATAATAATAATAATAATGATAATAATAATAATAATAATAATAATAATAATAATAATAATAATAATAATAATAATAATAATAATAATAATAATAATAATAATAATAATAACAACAACAATAATAGCATTAGTAGCGATAATAATGATAATGATGATAATAATGATAAATAGTAATAAAAGATAACTGGAATAATAACAATGGTAATAATATCAATGATAACAAAAAAATAATAACAATAATAATAATGATAATAATAATAACTATAATGATAATTACAATAGTAATGATAATGGTAATAATGATAATGATAATGAATGAGGATAATAATGATAATAATAATGATAATAATAACAATAATAAAAATAATCATAATGATGATAATAATAATACTGATTATAATAATAATGATAATAGTAATAATGAAAAAATAATGATAATGATAATAATAATAATAATAATAATAATAATAGTAATAATAATAATAATAACAATGATAATAGAAACGGTAATAATGATAGCAATAATTATAATGATAATGATGATAATAATGATAATAATAATAATAATAATAATAATAATAATAATAATAATAATAATAATAATAATAATAATAATAATAATAATAATAATAATAATAATAATAATAGTAATAATGATAATATTAATAATAATAATAATAATAATAATAATAATAATAATAATAATAATAATAATAATAATAATAATAATAATAATAATAATAATAGTAATGATGATAATAATGATAGCAATAATTATAATGATAATAAGGATTATGATAGTGATAGTGATAGTGATAGTGATAGTGATAGTGATAGTGATAGTGATAGTGATAGTGATAGTGATAGTGATAGTGATAGTGATAGTGATAGTGATAGTGATAGTGATAGTGATAGTAATAGTAATAGTAATAGTAATAGTAATAGTAATAGTAATAGTGATAGTGATTATTATTATTATTACTATTATAATAATAACAATAATAATAACAATGATAATAATAATGATGATAATACTACTACTACTAATAATAACAATAATGATAATAATAGTAATAAAGAAAGAAATAATAATAACAATAATAATAACAAGAACAATGATAATAGTAATGATGACAATAATGATAATGATAATAATGATAATAATAATAATAACAACAACAACAACAACAACAACAACAACAACAACAACAACAACAACAACAACAACAACAACAACAACAACAACAACAACAACAACAACAATAATAATAATAATAATAATAATAATAATATAATAATAGCAATGATGATGATGAGGATGATAATATTAATAATAATGATAATAATAATAATAGTAATAATAATAATGATAATAATAATAACAATGGCAATAATAATATTGATAATAATAATAGTAATGATAATAATAATAATAACAATAACAATGATAAGGATGATAGTAATGATGATCATAATGACAGCAATAATTATAATAATAATGATGACAATGATAATGATAATAATAATAATAAGAATAATAATGATAACAATAATAATAATAATAATAATAACAATAATAATAATAATAATAATAATAATAATAATAATAATAATAATAATAATAATAATAATAATAATAATAATAATAATAATAATAATAATAATAATGATAATAATAATAATAATAATAATAATAATAATAATAATAATAATAATGATAATAGTAATAATAATGATAATAATAATAATAATAATAATAATAATAATGATAATAATAATGATGATGATAATAATAAAAACAATAATGATAATAATAATAATAATAACAGTAATAATAATAATAATGATAATACCAATAATAATGATAATAGCAATAATAGTAATAATAATAACAATAATAGTAATAATAATAATAGTTACCATAAAGAATAACTGACTATTAACTAAAATTATGTTAATAAATAATAACAATAGTAATAAAATGATAAAAGGATGATAACAATAGTGCTGATAATAATAGCAACAGTAATAATGATTATAACAAAAATAAACAATGCTGATACTAATGATGAAATTAATGATGATATTAATGACAATGATAGTAACAACAAAATAAAAAATAATGATGATGATAATAACAATAATGATAATAATAATAATAATAATAATAATAATAATAATAACAATCATAATAATAATAATAACCATAACAATATTAACAATAAAGGCTATAATAACAAAAGAATAATAATGATAATATTAATAATAATTTCAATACTGATAATCAGTAATGGTGGTAGTAATGATAGTAATGATAATCATAATGATGATAATAATGATGATAATAATGATGATAATAATGATGATAATGATGATTATGATAATAGTAATAGTATGACAATGATATCAATGATAACGATAATACTAATAGTTACATTTATGTTTATAACACTACTGATATTAATAATTATAATGATACAAAAATAATGATGGTATGAATGATAATGATGATAAGTATTATAATAATGACGTGATAATAATGGTAATGACGTTTCTATTATTATTATTATCATTATTATTATCATTATTGTTATTGTTATTATCATTATTCATTAACAGCATTATTATCATTATTATTATTAATATCATCATATCATTTTTCTAATCATTCTCATCATCATAATAATAATAATGATAATAATAATAATAATAATGATAATAATAATGATAATAATAATAATAATAATAATAATAACAATAATAATAATAATAATAATAATAATAATAATGATAATAATAATAATAATAATAATAATAATAATAATGATAATGAGGATGATAATTAAAATGATAATAATGATAATACAAATAACAATATTAAATACAATGGTAGTTATGATCTTGTTAAGGTATGACACACCTCTGGTAAGAATTTCATAAAAATCTATTCATAGCTTTTGTTATCCTGCTAACCAACAAACTAACGAACGCTACCAGTATCCTAACCTCGTTAACGGATGTAATATCAATAATAATGATAATAATGGTAATATTTGTAATGATTATGATAAGAATGATAATGATAATAATGACAATAACAATAACTAGAAGCGCTCAGTGAGCGCATACCTCCGCCAAGGCAATATTGACGCGAAGAATTATATCAAATTGCCTCTTTCTCAAGTACACTGATGACGTCTTTAATATAACCACCTTGTTGGAGGTAATAAAGGTGATGATGATAATGATAGTAAATGATGAAATCCTTAAAAAAAATCCTAGATCCGGATCACCACCAATATCTAATAGCATTTGTTAGGCTAAGAAACAAACAAACAGACTAATTAACTAACTAACCAACGCGATCAAAAACATAATCTCCATGGTGGAGGTAATGATACAAAGGATAATGATGATGATAATGATAATGATTGTAATAGTATCATTGTTGTTCATGATAGCCAAATTGATGATTCTATTTATACCCACCGTAATGCTATCATAATACTGATGCCAGTATTGATCTAATACAAATGATAATGATAATGATAGTGATAATAATAATGATTGTAATAGTATCATTGTTGATGATGATAGCCAAATTTATTTTATTTATGCCATAATACTATTCATATCAATACTGATAGTAATACTAATGACAATGCTACAACTAATAGTGATACTAGCAATCATAACCTAGAAACACACACACTCCCACGTCAACGCAGCGGCACCAGTGTATACACAGACCTTCCCTCATGTAAACACACACGCCAAAAACACACGACCCCCTGGTACAATCACAGTCATAAGCGAGAAATATATCGATTTCGCGTTAAAGCGTGGATGATATAGACGAGCGGGGTGAGGTCGTTGTCACAGCAAGCTACATTGACAACTCTGTATGACAACTAAAAGCTAAAAGGGTCAGTGTTGTCACAGTTGGAGCTGCTCGTATGTGCCTTTTCACTGTCATTATTATTATTATTATTATTATTATTATTATTATTATTATTATTATCACTGTCATTCTTTTCTTTTTTTCTCTCTCTTTTTTTGTCATTATTATTATCATTATTATTATCATCACTGTCATTCTTTTCTTTTTTTCTCTTTTTTTTTTTTTGGGGGGGGGGGGATTAGCTAGAGGAGGAATGTCGGTGGGAGGGAATAATGGTACGAAGGTAAATTGCTGTCAGATTGTCTACATGAACACACGTGTACTCACACACACAAGCACAAGCCACTATGTACACAGTAGGATATACACGAGCGCAAAAAAACACAACCATACACGACAAAGCTATGCGCATACACATAGCAAAGATAAATATACACAAAACTATGCACATACATGTATCTAACACAAATGCATGAACACATACATATGAATATCAACACACTCATAAACACACAAACACGCATAAGTTAACACACACCTCGCACACAAAAAAACACATAGACACCCATATATCAGCACACAACACGCACACACGTATACACACATGTACACACACACACACGACCTTCAGTCACGTCAAAGAGGGATTTTATTGCAGTGTTATTATTGGCAAAGAGCTTATTATCATCAAACTGACACCCTTTATTATGATTTATATCCGGGAAATTCAACTAATATCCCTGTGGATGTCAGACAGAAGGCGCAGACGCCAGCCTGTAGAATTATTATGGCCAGCCTTTGTTTAAGTAGGCATGTGTGCGTGTTTGTTTCTGTGTGTACCTCTCCTGCCTTATGTACATGTATGTATGAGTGTGTGTGTCTTCTGTATGTTTATACTTTTTGCATATGTTGTGTGTGTATCACCTACACTCAAATGTTTATATTTTAATGTGAATGTACAAGTGTGTCTTCTGTATGTTTATACATATTGCATATGTTGTGTGTGTATCACCTATACTCGTATGTATATGTGTTACTGTGAATGTACGTACCACTTGCTTGTACGCACTGTTACGCACTGATATCCACATACATGAAATACACTCAACGATAAATGTTCGTGGGTTTACATACTCATTTACAAACTAAGAAGCCCTGTTTACGTACAAAGAAAGACAACAAGCAAGTGCGGAAACTAAATAAGCAGATTTAGTAGTGCACGAAAAGATGCAACAATTCATGTGTTTATGTACATATAAGAGAGAGAGAGAGAGAGAGAGAGAGAGAGAGAGAGAGAGAGAGAATGAGAAAGAGCGAGAGAGAGAGGAGAGTGATAGAGAGACAGACAGACAGAGAGTGAGAGAAAGAGAAAGAGCAAGAGACAGAGAGAGAAATAGCAAGAGAGAGAGAGAGAGAAAGAAATAGCAAGAGAGAGAGAGAGAGAGAAAGAAAGAGCAAGAGAGAGAGAGAGAGGAGAAATGGGGAGAACGAGAGATTGATGGAGAGCGACAGAAGGGGCGAAATATCTTGATCCGAACCGTCATTACAACTCTGACCACGAATCCGTATCTCTTAGTCTAAACCCCGATAAAAAAAATTTCCGGTCCCTCCCCTCCATCCCTGCCTCCTCTCCCCTCCCTCCCTTCATTACCCCTTCACTCCTTCTTCTCCCTTACCCCTACACCCTTCTCCCTCATTCACCCTCAGGCCTCCTCTAAGGTGAGAATGGCATGCGTTTATGTTGCCTCCCTCCCCGCGCTATTTCGCTGCAGGTGTTAAAACCGGGCAATAAGGTTGAATCTCCCGAGGACATGGGCGGAGTTATGGACCTTGAGATCTCAGGTGATAGCGACTCCATCTAACAATTACAGCGAGCCGCCTTGTTAGTGACAGCAACGCGATTTATTGATTGCTGTTTGGTGCCGCGACGGTGGGATGCTGAGGACGCAGATGAGAGGATGAGAAGGAAAGGTAAGTTAAAGAGCATAGATGACGGATGGAACATAAGTATGCGTTTAGGTATGTACGGGTGTGTGTGTGTAAGTATGTGTGTATGTATGGATGGATGTGTATGTACGTACGTGTGTATGTATGTGGGTGTGTGTATGTAAGTATATGTGTATGTATGTTAGTAATATAAACATGAGTGTATGTAGATAGAGAAAGAGAGATCTGATCATCATATTACTGACATATCCTTGATAACACAACAGCATTAAGACATTTTTCCCTCGGTCAAACGAAACTTTAAAATCAGAAACAGTACATGGTGAGCATCTTCTCTCCTCCTGCCTACTGCGGGTATTTCAGGCGCTTCCAATTTGGAACCTTTGCCTTTGGTGTATGTATCTATCTATGTTTATACTTCCCTCTCTCTCTCTCTCTCTCTCTCTCTCTCTCTCTCTCTCTCTCTCTCTCTCTCTCTCTCTCTCTCTCTCTCTCTCTCTCTATATATATATATATATATATATATATATATATATATATATATATATATATATATATATATATATATATATATATATATATAAATATGTATATATGTGTATGTATATACATACATATATATATATATATATATATATATATATATATATATATATATATATATATATGTGTGTGTGTGTGTGTGTGCGTGTGTGTTTGTGTGTGTGTGTGTGTGTGGGTGTGTGTGTGTGTGTGTGTGTATGTGGGTGTGGGTATGTAGATGCAAGTATCTGTGTGTGTATCTGTGTGCGTGTGTTTATGTATGTGTGTGTGTGTGTATGTATCAGCGTGCGTGTGCGTGTGTGTGTGTGCGTGTGTACGTGTGTTCCTGTTTATATCTGCTCTTCAGCCCTGCATACTTCAGTTTCAGAAGCATTCGATTGAAAAGGACCTTAGAAACGAGGTCACGCCATACAATAGAGATATCATGTATAAGAGTTGGCTTCACGAGAGTCTGCCCATATATGTTCTTGCCTAGATATGTGAGCAAGCGTACTCTATATTGAGTGAAATATCTATAATATACGGCTGTATGTTTTATCTATATGTATGTGTTTATTTGCATGTCTATACCACGTAGTGTTTAATATTCATAGGATATATATCAATCTTAGAAAATCTTCGACAACAAAATTTAACCACGTTCTTCCCGCTACTCTCTCTTACCTCTCTTCCTCTCTTCCCTGCTTCCTCTTTTCTTCTCCCTCCTTCTGTTCCCCTTTTTCTAGCCCTCTTCCTTCTTTCGCTTCCTTGCTTTGCCTTCTACCTTCTTCGATTCCCCTCTATCCTGCCCATCTTCCCTCCCTCCCTCCTCTCATTCCTTTCCTCATCTCCTTCCATTTCTCCTTCTTCGGTTCCCTGACTTCCCATTTCTTTCTTTCTACTTTATTTCACCTTTAGCTGCCCTTCCTTCTCCTTGGTTCTTGTTTTATCCCCTTTCCCTCTTCCTCCTTCACTTTATCTTTATCCACTCTTCCTTTCTCTCATTCTCTCCTTTCCTCTCCAGTCATCCTTGCTTCCCCTTACCCTTCTCTCTTTCCCTTCTCTCCCATCCACCCCCTTCCTTCTTCCCTCCCTCCCTTATTTGCAGTTTAGCTCCCCTTCATTCTCTTCACCCTATTTACTCTCCATTCCCTCCCATCCCTTTATTCCCCTCACCCCCACCAAGCCCCTTCTCCTTCCCCCTCCTTCTCTTCCTTCTTATCAAGCCCTCCCTCTCACTCCAACCCCCTTCCTCCCCATTCGGTCCCTCCCCCCCCTTCCTCCCCATCCGGTCCCTCCTCCTCCCTTCCCCCTTCCTCCCCATTCGATCCCTCCTCCTTCCTCCCCATCTAGTCTCTCCCTCTCCCCCTTCCTCCCCATTCGGTCCCACCTCCTCCTCCCCCTCCCCCTTCCTCCCCATTCGGTCCCACCTCCTCCTCCCCTCCCCCTTCCTCCCCATTCGGTCCCACCTCCTCCTCCCCCTCCCCCTTCCTCCCCATCCGGTCCCACCTCCTCCTCCCCCTCCCCCTTCCTCCCCATCCGATCCCACCTCCTCCTCCCCTCCCCTTCCTCCCCATCCGGTCCCTCCCCTCCTCCCCCCCCCCCTTCCTCCCCATCCGATCCCTCCCCTTCCCCCTCCCCTATAAACAGCTGACACAACAACACAACCCGTAATCATAACTCGGTAGATTTCGTGTTGATATCAATTCCGTCGTAATTATTCCTCGCAAAATCCATGGCTGACGTATTGGCTGTCAACCCCAATACCTGAGTGAAAGAGTAATACCGAATATAACGTAGATCGGTCGGCCATTACCGGTAAACCACTGTTCTCGAAGCCACGTGAGTAATGCTTCTTGTTTTAGCGCTCTGATTCTTACGTAAAGAAAAAGAAAAATCGGTATTGCTTTCACGCTTACGTAAAAGATCTTTATCGCTTACCTATTCTGTAAAAAAAAAGAAAAAAAAAATCGTTATTAGGTCCAGATCTTAAAATATTCTCGCATTGTTACCAAACCCTCACGTGTTGCGTTCGCTGACACACACACACTTGCACCCTTCTGTTGCTACTTACATATCATGGAACTATTAGAAGTGCAAGTGTTAATACAGTCTTTGTATTTTCCAGCTGTACTGTTAAGCTAAAGGTCGCGAAACTTGAAAGTGCAATCAGTTCTTTGAGAAAAATTACGTAACATAAAATCTGCACCGATATTAGAGGAGAGGGGGGAGGGGAGGAGGGAGGAGAAGGAGGAGGAAGAGGGAGAGAGGCGGTGGAGGGGGAAGGGGGTAAGATGAAGAAGGGGAGGAGAAGGGAGATGGGGAAGGTATAAGCTGGAGATGGGGGGAAGTGGAGGAGGAGGAGGAGGAATGGGTAGGGGGGAGAGGAGGGGAAGGGGGTTCGGCAGGTGAGCATACCTGGCGGTCGGGAGCGCGCGCGTGTGTGTACCTGGGGAACTGAGGCGAGGGCTGATAGCGCTGCCACGGAACAGGTCGGCCCTTTATAAATCTCGTGTAAACTCCTCCCTTCTCGCCATAACAATTTGTAGTTACAGCGGCTACAACACCTTAGCCCGGCGTGCCCCGCGGACGCAAGAACGACCCGGTTCCCGCGCGCGACTCTCGCCCATCGCGCCGGGCGGCCGAGA
>NC_091586.1:5996924-6001924 GCF_042767895.1 Penaeus vannamei
ATATAGGATGTTCGCTTTTTGGAAAGTAGCAAAATTAGGGACAATTTTGTTTTACCTTATGCCTGTATGTACATTTTTGCCGTTATATTTCTGGCGTCATATCCTTGTCTGACTCCTGTGGTTATATCTATCATTTTTCTCTTAAAGAACAAACATACCCTGGGTATATTATCCCGTGGTGATTTGAAATACCCGAGTTTCCCCTCAACAGGTATGATTCAACTTGGATATTATGAAACTAGGATTTCCTTTTAATCGAATTAAACCTAAACCATGCATTGTTTTCATAGTTAACAGTGGTTCCAAGGTGTCTCTTTGACTACCATAATAACCATCTTCGACTTCCATAATAACAAAGGCTGTCACGACAATATTCATTATATTATAATGCTAATCATAGAAACAATAATGTTCATTCATTATTAGCATGGTATTAATAATGCAAGAGAAGGAACCATAGCGTAAGAACGAGAAAAATTGTAATAAACAAATGACAATAAACAAATTATAATCAGACAAACAGATAAAAAGAAAAAGAAAACATAAAATCCTTCATTAATCAATAAGTAACATTTTGATTGAACCTTTAATAAAATCAATTGGAAATATTTGATTCCGCCAGCACCTCCCGCGCCTCTTGCTTGCTACACATTCATCACCAATATTAAGCTGTCTCCTTCAAAAGCCCGCAATGTATGTGCTCCCTGCATACATTATTCATTTAAGAAAGCCACAAATCGTCGTCAACATATCACAAGTTAATAAAACCACGGCTTGTAAAAAGAAAAGTAAAATACAATAATGTTTTTTATTTTCTTTTTCTTTTCTTTAATGCAAAGTCGCACAGCTAACGTGTGGACAACCGGTTGAGTGTCAGCGTGGAATACAAAAGTTCTAATAGCATTTTTTTTTTTTTTTTTTTTTTTTTTTTGTAAATGTGTGGTTGATCTACTTATTACTAAATGGAATTTGATTGCTTGCCTTGGATGAATAATTTGACTTTTTTTTCTTTCTTTTTTCCTCTCTCTTTTTTTTTTTTTTTTTTTTTTTTTTTTTTACCAAATACCTGCATTCCATTTCATAGACCAACATACCTATGAACATAACTACACTAGAAAATCTTCGTACACTGAAAATTCGTGCGTATTATGAATATTCAAATTCCCAGGCAACGGTATTTACATACAAGCAAACATACATACATTACCCAGACCCATTAACACGTAACAAACATATATACACTCACGAAAAAAAAACAAAAAACAATCGACCATAAATTAACTAGACCAAATAATAATAACAAACGTTAAAGCATGAAAGCTATAACATGAAATAAATTGAATAAAAGCATACAAGCGAAAAAAAAACTATTATTACAACAAAGCAAAGCAAAGATAGTCACGCACACACCAAGCAACTTCGTGCAGATATATCATTCCGTGAAGAATAAATAAAAAAGTAACGATAACGATAAAGAAAGATTTATATATATATATATATATATATATATATATATATATATATATATATATATATATATATATATATATATATGTGTGTGTGTGTGTGTGTGTGTGTGTGTGTGTGTGTGTGTGTGTGTGTGTGTGTGTGTGTGTGTGTGTGTGTGTGTGTGTGTGTGTGTGTGTGTGTGTGTGTGTGTGTGTGTGTGTGTGTGTGTATATATATATATATATATATATATATATATATATATATATATATATATATATATATATATATATATATGTATATATACTGGAAATTATATTCTTAATATTGTTAACAGTGAAGATAATGATAATGATAATGATAATATAATAATAATAATCATAACGGTGAAAGTAGTAATGATAATCATTATCATCAACATTATCCTTATCATTAAAATCATTATCAATATCAGTATCATCGGTATTTTCAAAATTAAGAAAAACAGACACCTGTGTTAAGACGTAGAATGTAAACGTGCGGCGGGCGTCGAATTAACAATGCAACACGGAAGGTTCTGTGTCATTAAGATTTACGATTCCGAAGCAAGAAAGGCAACGCACACGCCCCTGAAGCTCCTTGCTCAAAGCCCCCTTGTCGGCTGGAAGAGGAGAAGAGGAAGGGAACGGGAATAAAGGAAGGTAAAGGGGGAATTTACGGTATGGAATGGATGCGATAGATTTGTGTTTGTGTTTGAAGCGAAGGAAGGTGGTAAATGAAGAGGAGGAAGAGGTATGGTGAGGAAGGGAGGAAGAAAAAGAGGGAAAAGATAGAGAAGGTGAGAAGGCAAGTCTTGAAATGACAAGAGAGGGAATATAAGACAAAGGAGAAGGGAAAGTAAAAAATACTGTGAAAAAGGAAGGAAGGAAGGAAGAAAACGAAAACGAGACCGAAGAGAAAAAAAAACACCATTAACTTAAAAAGGACTAACATGAAATCGGCTTCTTGAAAGATGATGATATAAGGTAATATATATATATATATATATATATATATATATATATATATATATATATATATATATATATAGAGAGAGAGAGAGAGAGAGAGAGAGAGAGAGAGAGAGAGAGAGAGAGAGAGAGAGAGAGAGAGAGAGAGAGAGAGAGAGAGAGAGAAAATAGCGAAAGCAAGAATAAGAGAAACTGAAATAAAACAAACCAAGAGCAGAAACAAAACAAAAATAAAGAAAAAATAAGAGAAACTGAAATAAAACAAACCAAAAGAAGAAACAAAACAAAAACAAAGAAGACTCATCAGAAAACCTGGTCTAGTTTCACAAAAATCAACACCAGCCTGAGCTTTACATGTGTAATCAGGGTCGATGCCATCAACTCTTAAAGCCATTATTATCAAACTTTAAATTTTATCGCGCGATGATGCCGGTGCTCGATACAGGGCTAAACACACAACGGAGGACTCATTCCTTACAAGTAGTATTGTTATTAGTCTAATATGCTGCTCGTGTAATGTGTACTGCTTAGCGAATCGCCTTGATAAAGGTTTGGGGATTAACAATAGCGTGTTTACAAGTCGCTGGAAGTGGTCTGTGCGCAATAGAATTCTCTTTTCCGCTGTTGGTGCTGTGGGGGTCGTTGGGTCAGGTGCCGCGAGGTGGTAAATGGAATGAGATCTGAGTGGTATGAGGAAGTATTTTTCAGGCGTCTGTGTGACAAGGACAATGCGTGACAGCGTTTTTATTCATATGTTTATTGATGAAAATGTAATTGTTATTATTGTTGTTATTACTATTATTGTTTTTGTTATTATTGTTTGGTTATTGTTGTTCTTATTATTATATATATTTTTATTGTTATTAATATTTTTATCATTACATATATATATATATATATATATATATATATATATATATATATATATATATATATATATATATATATATATATATATATATATATATATATATATATATATATATATATATATATATATATTACTAGACAAAATACAGTATTTTATATGAACTATTTTAAACAGTGACATTTTTCATTTGTTTTTCTTGCACATTACTTTGTGGGACTTGCTGATTTAAACATAATTGTTGTGGATTTTCGTAAATGAGAGAAAAAAAAAATGATTTCGAATTTTGATAGATAATATATGCAAAGAGAATTCCACATTTTTGCAACCAACGAAATCAGTCCGTGGTAAAAGAAAATGAAAAAAATAATTATTTACTTTTCTTAATGTCTTATTTTCTCCGTCGTCTTCGCACATTTGTATAAGATTTATTTGGGTGCTTGAGTTTAGCGCAAAATAGTTTCAGTCACTACAGGAATTACAACTACAACCCCATTCGTCACCAGGAACAAATTGAAATGCGCCATAAATCTCGATAAAAAAAAGAAATGCACTTTGTAGAAAGTAATAGAATGGAAGGAAAAACAACGAACAACAAATACGTATGAACACACACACACACACACACACACACACACACACACACACACACACACACAATACTTTGAGAAACAAACAGTAAAAAATCGAAGCTGAAACAGGGAAAATATAAAGATATACAAACACACAGAAGCACTTTTCCATCCGCACATACACTAAACTCATTCATTTGTACCTCGCAAAAACACAATACAAAAACAAAAAATAACACACCTCCATTTAAACCAACAAAAATAATTGTTTGTCATAGCGATACGTGTTTTGTCATCCACAGCGAAAGATTTACACCGAAACAGACTACGTTCGTGCAAGCATTCGTTGACAGGTTTGAAGCGCCATAAATTAAGTCCCAAAACCAATAATGTATTCACATTACAAGACATATATTAGTGTCACAAACGCTCATGAGTTCTTCGGGGGTATAAGGAAGTGGACGGCTTTGAGAATATATACATATATATATATATATATATATATATATATATATATATATATATATATATATATATATATATATATATATATATATATATATATATATATATATATATATATATATATATATATATATATATATATATATATATATATATATATATATATGTATATGTATGTATATGTATGTATATGTATGCATATGTACATATGTATATAAATATATATATATATATATATATATATATATATATATATATATATATATATATATGCATATATATGTATATATATATGTATATATATATATATATATATATATATATATATATATATATATATATGTATGTATGTATATGTATATATATATATATATATATATATATATATATATATATATATATATATATATATATATATATGTGTGTGTGTGTGTGTGTGTGTGTGTGTGTGTGTGTGTGTGTGTGTGTGTGTACACACATAAATCAGCTAGTGAGAAAAAGACAAATGCAATAATCTGACTATCCTAGATCACGCTGTCTCCCAAATTAGCCCCGGCTGTGCAACTCGATCACTTCCATTGGGTTTCGATCGGAATAAAATCGTACTTGTTGTTGTTGTTTCACCGTCATTTGGTCGGTGAAATAAACACTAGTCTG
>NC_091586.1:6009424-6011924 GCF_042767895.1 Penaeus vannamei
TATAATTAATATTACCATTTGCATAATTGTTATTATCATTGTCATTACTATTATTGTTATTGCCAGTAGTAGTAGTAGTAGTAGTAGTAGTAATATCATTACTATTACCATTATCATTATCAATATCATTATCATTATTATCATCATCCTTATCTTAATCATTATTATTATCATTACAATTACCATAATCATTATTACTTTCATTATTACTATTATCATTGTCATTATTATCATTTCTATAGGTATGGACATCATCATCATTATTTCCATTACAATTATCATTATCATTATCATCATCATCACCCTCATTGTCAGTCTTTATTGTTACCATTATTATCATTATTGTGTTTATCATTAAGATTGTTACTATAATTGTTAATATAATTTCTCTTATTTTCTTCATATTCGTTTCTATAGTACTTACCATGGTTATTATTGATATTGTTCTTATTATGATTAAGATTATTATCATAATGATCATTACTATAATTATCATTATTGTTATCATAATTATTTTCTAGTAATTGTTATCATTACTATTTCCATTGTCGTTATTATCATCATTATAACTGTTACTTTTATTGTTATTATCATTATTATTAGTAGTAGTAGTCGTAGTAGTAGTAGTAGTATCATTATTATTATTATTATTATTATTATTGTTATTATTATTATTATTATTATTATTATTATTATTATTATTATTATTATTATTATTATTATTATTATTATTATTATTATTACTATCATTATTATCATTATCATTATCATTATTGTTCCCATTATCATCAAAATGATTTTTACTACTACTATTCTTACTATCATTATTATTATCATCATTATTGATATCATTATTACTATTATTATTATTATTATTATTATTATTATTATTATTATTATTATTATCCTTATTATTATTATTATTATTATTATTATTATTATTATTATTATTATTATTATTATTATTATTATTATTATTATTATTATTATTATTATTATTATTATCATTATTGTTACTATTATTATTATTATTATTATTACTATTATTGTTATTGTCATCATCACTGCCATCCTCATCATCGTTATTAACTTCATCATTTTTATTAGCTTTATTTTATTATCATGGTTACCATGATTATCCTTTTCCTCACTATTATCATTAATACTATTGTTGCTATTATCTCTACCATTATCATCATTATCACCATTATCATTATTTTCGCTTCTGTCATTATCATCACTATTATTACCATTATCGTTATCATTATAATATTGGTTGTTGTTGTTATCATTATTATTATAATTATCATTATTATTATTATCGTTATTATTATTATTATTATTATTATTATTATTATTATTATTATTATTATTATTATTATTATTATTATTATTATTATTATTATTATTATTATCATTATTATTATCATTATTATCATTATCATCATCATCATCATCATTATTGTTAGTATTATCATTACCATCATTATTGGTTTTATTATTATTATCATTATCATCATTATTATTATTATCATCATTATTATAATTATTATCATTATTATCAATATTATTGTTACTATTATCATTACCATCATCATTATTGTTTTTATTATTATTATCATTATAGCATTATCATTATATTGCTATCACTATTATCAGAATAGTTACTATCATAAACATCTTCATTGATATTATTATCATTATGATTGTTATTGCTATTGTTGTTATTACCACCATTATTGTTTTATCATTATTATTATTATTATTAGTAGTAAAATCATCATTATTGTTTTTATTTTTATTACTATTACTATCACTATGATCATAATTATCATTATTAGTACTTTTATAATTTTAATTATCATTATTAATGTCATTATCATTGCTATTATCATTATTGTTATTTCAAATGTTATTACTATAATAATTGATATTGACATTACTCTTGACATTGTTATTGTTATCAGTATTCTTATTATCATGATTATGTTTACTGCTGTTATTATTATGATTATTGTTATTCCCCCTTTTATTAATTATCGTCACTGTTATTTGTATCATAATTGTTATTATTTTCTATTCAATATAGATATCATATGTATCATAGAAATCACTAGCTGTAATAGGGACAGAGAAACACGCAAACAGATAAATAGGGAGACAGACAGACAATGGATGATATTTTACGTACATAAATCACCTATTCACCAAATAGATAGATAAACAGATAAATAATTAGATAGATAATTGTTCAAATAAACAAGCTAATGAACAAACAAACAATCATATGTATATATATATATATATATATATATATATATATATATATATATATATACATATATATGTGTGTGTGTGTGTGTGCGTGTGTGTGTGTGTGTGTGTGTGTGTGTGTGTGTGTGTGTGTGTGTGTGTGTGTGTGTGTGTGTGTGTGTGTGTGTGTGTGTGTGTGTATGTGCGTGTGTGTGTGTGTGTGTATGTGTACAGACATATATGTATA
>NC_091586.1:6014424-6016924 GCF_042767895.1 Penaeus vannamei
GAAAACTCACCCCCTCCCCCTCTTCCCTTGCTCTTCCTTCCCTCTACCCCCTGCCCCCTCCCGCCCCCCCTCCCTGCTCCCTCCCTCTCCCTGCCCCCTCCCATCACGTCTGGTCGGATTCAGATTTCATACATCATAAAACCCAATCTAACTTCCCATTCTGCATGGCCATTCCTCCGTTGTTGCCCCGAAACCATTGTCCCATTAATCACTCCAGATATTTTGCATACTAATTGGGGTATTAAATCCGTGTTGCTTACGGTGAAATGCTACATAATTCAGATCAACATTTTTCCATCCCTGGTTCTCTCTCCCTTTCGTTCGCTCTCCCGGTACGTTTCGTTCGCTTGCCGCGTGTTATTCCTTATGGCTTGGCGACCGAAGCGTTTTGGAACGGAAGGGCGGCAGCGGAGGGACCAAAGTCGATCTCATATATTACGCTTCTTGCTTTCGAAAAGACTCACCATAAGACAAGTGTCGCGGGGGAGACACCGGCCGTAAAACATTAGAAAATGGACGGTTTTTACGGCTCCAGAATTTCCATTGAGGGAGACGCCGACCGGGGTTTGGAGGGGGGGGAGGGGGTGGGTGGGGGGGCACTAGGGGGACGGCGATGGAAATAATAAGAATAGAAAAATAATAATATTAGGAAAGATCCAGGAGTCACTTCCTGATGCACAGAAGAAGAGAGATGCGATACGAGAGGCTGCGGGGTTTATATACACCCCCCTCCTTCCCCAGACCTCTCTTCCTTTACGCTATACGGACCTCAGCTCTCCCTCCCCCCCTTCTTTTCAAACCTCGCACCCCCTTTATGCTCCCCTCTCCCCCTCCCTTCTCCCCCTGAAAACCATCCTCTCCCCACACTCTCCCTTCTCCCCCTGAAACCCATCCTCTCCCCACACCCCTTCTCCCTATAGCTCCTCCTCCACAATCCTTCCCTCTTCCCATCTCCTCATACCCCCCCTCCCTATCATCCCACACCACATCCCCTTCCCTGTCCTCCTAATACCCTCACCTTCTTTCCCCTCCTCACATCTTCTCCATTCTCTCGCTATACCCTCTCCCTCCTCCTCTTCCCCCTTTCAACACCCCAAACCTCCTTCCCACCCTTCCCTCTTCCCCATAATTCCTCCCTTCTTCCAACTTCCTCCTTCACCCTCACTTTCCTTCCCTCCTCTTTTTTGTCTTCCTTCTCGCTTCCTCTTCCTCATCGCCCTCCCTATTCTTCTCCCTCTTCCTATCCTTCTCTTCCTATCTCCCTATCTCCCACTTCGTATCCTCTTCACAATTCTCTCCCTTCCCTCCCTCTTCTTCTCCCTCTTCCTATCCTTCTCTTCCTATCTCCCACTTCGTACCCTCTTCACAATTCTCTCTCTTCCCTCCCTCCCTCTTCCTCCCCCCACATCCCACCTCTTCATCCCTTTCCCTCGTTCTTCCCTCTTCCTCCTCCTCCTCCTCTTCCTCTTCCTCTTCCTCTTCCTCTTCCTCTTCTCTCTGACAGATCCTTCTGAAACCAACAGGATGGCACAAGGATAAGACGCTGAGGAAGGATACACATAGGAATGCAGGATTGATTCTACTCCGACAGCAGGATAAGAGGATAGGATAGGATGGAAAATTATTAAAAGGAGGATAGGATAGCATGAAAAGGGAGGATAGGATAGGATGGAAAATTATTAAAAGGAGGATAGGATAGTATGAAAAGGGAGGATAGAAAGCGGAGAGGATAGGATGGGAAATGTTTAGAAAGAGGGGAGGATAGGTTAGGATGGAAAGTTATTAGAAAGAGGGTGGGATAGGATGGAAAATGATCAGAAAGAGAAGAGGATAGGATGAGAAATAATCAGAAAGAGGATGGGATAGGATGGAAAAAGATAAGAAAGAGGTTAGGATAGGATGGGAAATGATGAGAAAGAGGATAGGTTAGGATGGAAAGTTATTAGAAAGAGGATAGGAAAGGAAAGAAAATAATTAGAAATAGGATAGGGAAAGGATGGAAAATGATCAGAAATATGATAGGAAAGGATGGAAAATGATCAGAAATATGATAGGAAAGGATGGAAAATTATCAGAAATAGGATAGGAAAGGATAGAAAATTATCAGAAAGAGGAGAGGATAGGATAGAAAATGATTAAAAAGAGGATATGATAGAATAGAAATGATCAGAAAAAGGATAGCCTAAGATGTGAAATGATTAAACAAGGGGAGAGGAGAGGATAGAAAATGATCATAAAGATAGATATCCCAACTGACGAATAGATACTTCAATCTTAGAGGATATTAATGGCTGCGCTTGTGGAAAAAGATGTCATGATATCTCCTTTGTGTTGTATGACACCGTGTATGACCCTTTATTATGACAAGAACAATAAAACGATCTTTCATTTGGGCAATTATGTTCTTTGCGAATGATATTGCAGATGGAGGTCAATTTAATGGCAGTAATAAGTGACAGCCATAAAGGTGAAAATATTGATAAGGTGATACTGTATCTAA
>NC_091586.1:6044424-6046924 GCF_042767895.1 Penaeus vannamei
AATAGCTGCATGAAGTACTTCAATGTATGCTGTGTAAAAATATGGAGTTATGTTATTTCAAAAAATACATATGAAACAGCTGATGACTACATACACGACCCCCTCCGGTCATGTCACGGTGACTGAACTTCATCGCACCGAAAACATATTTATTTGATAACGTTTGGGGGTACATTACAGTTGCCAGCTGCTGTTTAATTCTTTTTTTTCTCTCTTATGGGACGCATGCCTCTTTTATGATAGTGATATTGCTTTTGTTGTCTGTATATATAAATATGGTGAAACTTCAAAGCAAATTGCATTAAATTTTGGAAACCTGTGTTTGTAATAAATTTTACAGCATTTCAAACATTTCAGACTTTATTGGTTTCCAGAAGAGATTGATTGTATGTACACACACGCGATGTATAAACCCTGAAAAGAAGTGAAAAGAAAAAAGTAAATATCTGGAGAATAAACCCAATACATATTTTTTCTTTACTTAGTGCTAATGAGACTATTGACTGAAATTTGTTTTAATAAAGGTTTGGTGTTTCAGGCACACGTGTGAATCCCAGTTAACGAGTGGGGGAAATACAGGCCCACATCAGTATGTGCATGTGTATTAGTGTATGTACCTAAAACGGTCTTTGCCTATGTGTTCATATATATATATATATATATATATATATATATATATATATATATATATATATACATAAACACACACACACACACACACACACACACACACACACACACACACACATACACACACACACACACACACACACACACACACACACACACACACACATATATATATATATATATATATATATATATATATATATATATATATATATATATATATATACACATATGTATATACATATGTGTGTGTATGTGTGGGTGTGTGGGTGTTAGTGTGTTTGTGAATATATATATATATATATATATATATATATATATATATATATATATATATATATATATATATATATATATATATATATATATATATATATATACATATATATGCATATATATATATATATATATATATATATATATATATATATATATATATATATATATATATATATATATATATATATATATAAATGTATATATATTGATTTTGATTTCACACCTCCCTTTGCCTACTAATCATATATTGATTATCATTACAATAAAGATAATAGAAATGAATGTGAGATAGGATCGAGACAGTCAACCCATTCCCACTGTATCTTTCAATTATTTACCCTGACATAAAGTAATCAATCCTCCCCTTCTGTCTCGATTTCCCTTTCTTATACTTTACTCCGATATACAACTCCATTCCCAATTCATTCCTAGGCACAGCTGTGATTGTCTCCTTCGGCTCATTCCGTTGCTGTATCCATTAAGCAATAAGAAAAAGGAAAAACGTAATCAAAAAATAAATATTTCCTAAAAGTGGTTCACGTTACAGGGTATGTGTCTCTTGTCGCTTCACTTTCCCAACCTTTCCTTCTCTCTGTGTGAAGAGCAAAGCCGCATCTTCGTCTTATTTATCACAATTCGAAACATATGGATTCATAATTATATTTATTCACTTATCAAGCACTACGGCCTTCAATATCCGGGTAAACCTTTTAATACCAGCACTCAGCATACTCATACTCATACACTCAGCATACTCATACTCATACACTCAGCATACTCATACTCATACACTCAGCATACTCATACTCATACTCATACACTCAGCATACTCATACTCATACACTCAGCATACTCATACTCATACACTCAGCATACTCATACACTCAGCATACTCATACTCATACACTCAGCATACTCATACTCATACACTCAGCATACTCATACTCATACGCTCAGCATACTCATACTCATACACTCAGCATACTCATACTCATACACTCAGCATACTCATACTCATACTAATACACTCAGCATACTCATACTCATACACTCAGCATACTCATACTCATACACTCAGCATACTCATACACTCAGCATACTCATACTCATACACTCAGCATACTCATGCTCATACACTCAGCATACTCATACTCATACTCATACACTCAGCATACTCATACTCATACTCATACACTCAGCATACTCATACTCATACTCATACACTCAGCATACTCATACTCATACACTCAGCATACTCATACTCATACTCATACACTCAGCATACTCATACTCATACACTCAGCATACTCATACTCATACACTCAGCATACTCATACACTCAGCATACTCATACTCATACTCATACACTCAGCATACTCATACTCATACTCATACACTCAGCATACTCATACTCATACACTCAGCATACTCATACTCATACACTCAGTATACTCATACTCATACACTCAGCATACTCATACTCATACTCATACACTCAGCATACTCATACTCATACACTCAGCATACTCATACTCATACACTCAGCATACTCATACTCATACTCATACACTCAGCATACTCATACTCATAC
>NC_091586.1:6058961-6078961 GCF_042767895.1 Penaeus vannamei
TACACACATAAAGTCGCACGTACATATGTGTAAAAAACGCGTACACATGCACACGCACACATACACTCACACATGAATAGAAATGTAAACACACTCATTATAAAAACAAGCATTTGAAACGTCAGTTGGCATGTTCAGAAATTGACGTACAAGTAATTTCGTTTTTTTATTCAATCTTTCTCTCCTTTCTATCCTATTTCGGCTTTTTCTCTTCCTCTGTTTTCCTTCTCCTGTACATCTTTCTTTTACGCCTAGCTCTTTTTTTATTATTATTATTTTTTTACTTCCGTTTTCTTTTCCTTTTTTTCTTACCTCCCATTCCCCTCATTTCTTTCTTCTGTATTATCCCTTTCCCCCTCTTCATGTTTTCCATTTTTTGTTTCTTTTATTTCCCCTTTCTCTTCCTTTTTTTTCCTTTTCTTCCTTTTTTATCACCCTTTCCTATCCCTTCCCTTCTCCTCCTAAATCTTCTCCTTCTTCCTCCTCTTCTTCCTTATAGTCGTCATCATTATCCCCCTCTCTCTTCCTTCCCCTCTCCCTCTCTCCCTCCCCCTCTTCCTCCTCCCCTTTCCCTCTCGTTCTCCCCTTCTTCTTCCTTCCCCCTTTCCCTCTCTCCCTCCACCTCTTCCTCCTTCCCCTTTCCCTCTCTCCCTCCCTCTCTTCCCCCTTCCCCTTTCCCTCTTTCTCTCCCCCCTCTTCCTCCTTCCCCATTCCCTCTCTCCCTCCCCCTCTTCCTCTTTCCCCTTTCCCTCTCCCCCTCCACCTCTTCCTCCTTCCCCTTTCTCTCTCTCCCTCCTTCCCCTTTCCCTTTCCCTCTCTCCATCCACCTCTTCCTCCTTCCCTTTTCCCTCTCCCCCTCCTTCCCCTTTCTCTCCCCCCCCCCCTCCACCTCTTCCTCCTTCCCTTTCCCTCTCGTTCTCCCCCTTTTCTTCATTCCCCCTTTCCCTCTCCCCTTCCACCTCTTCCTCCTACCCCTTTCCCTCTTTCCCTCCCCCTCTTCCTCCTTCCCCTTTCCCTCCCCCCCTCCACCTCTTCCTCCTTTCCCTTTCCCTCTCCCCCCTTCCCCTTTCCCCCCCCCCCCCTCCACCTCTTCCGCCTTCCCCTCTCCCTTTACCCCTCCCCATCTTCCCCCCCTCCCACACCCCATCCCCCCTTATCCTAATATCCTATTATCCTACCCTGACATATCCAAGGCCTCCCTCAAACAAGACATCTCACAAGGCATAAAATTCCATAAAACACAAACACCTTTAAACCTCCTTTAAAACCTCGGAAATCCATCGCTTACCGTTATGACTCGCGCATTAAACCTTGTTTATTGTTTTCATGTATAAATCTGACCCCCCCCCCCCCCTCCGGATGGCAATCACGTGTCGAAACCGCATTCCAATGGCCTAGTAAATGGAACGAGATGGGTAGTTTGCTGTCTGAATAGTTTCTCTCTCTCTCTCTCTCTTTCTCTCTCTCTCTCTCTCGCTCTCTCTCTCTCTCTCTCTCTCTCTCTCTCTCTCGCTCTCGCTCTCGCTCTCGCTCTCTCTCTCTCTCTCTCTCTCTCTTTCGCTCTCGCTCTCGCTCTCTCTCTCTCTCTTTTTCGCTCTCTTTTTCGCTCTCCCTCTCGCTCTCTCGCTCTCTCTCTCTCGCTCTCTCTCTCTCTCTCTCTCTCTCGCTCTCGGTCTCGGTCTCGCTCTCACTCTCTCTCTCTCACTCTCTCACTCTCTCTTCGCTCTCTCTTTCTCTCTCTCTCTCTCTCGCTCTCTCTCTCTCTCTCTCTCTCTCTCTCTCTCTCTCTCTCTCTCTCTCTCTCTCTCCTCTCTCTCTCTCTCTCTCTCTCTCTCTCTCTCTCTCTCTCTCGCTCTCTTTCTCTCTCTCTCTCTCTCTCTCTCTCTCTCTCTCTCTCTCTCTCTCTCTCTCTCTCTCTCTCTCTCTCTCTCTCTCTCTCTCTCTCTCTCTCTCTTTCTCTCTCGCTCTCGCTCTCGCTCTCTTTCTCTCTCTCTTTCTCTCTCTCTCTCTCTCACTCTCTCTCTCACTTTCTCTCTCTCTCTCTCTCTCACTTTCTCTCTCTCTTTCTCTCTCTCCCTCTCTCTCTCTCTCTCTCTTTCTCTCTCTTCTTTTTTACGAGGACAGTAAGCAAAATGGCTCTTAAAATTATCGTCAGAGGAATTCCGTAACAGCGTTGGGAATTGAGCGAGGAAAGAGCAGTTGAATTGCCTTTCGCTCGATAACCAATTCGCTAAGAACTCGTTGGTGATTGAGGGATGGGTTGCCGCGTCTCCAATTTCTTCCTCCTTTTCTTCTTCCTTCTCTTCCTACTACCTTTCTTCTTCTTTCTCTTCTTCTTCTTTCTCTTAATTTTGTTTTCCATTTCTTCCTTTTTTATCGTCCTTTTCCTATCCCTTCCCTTCTCCCCCTAAATCTTCTTCTTCTTCCTCCTCTTCTTCCTTTTAGTCGTCATCATCATCTTCTTCTCTCTCCTTTTCCTCTTCTTTCTTCTTCTGCTTCCTTTTCTACCTCCGTCTTCGTTATCTCCCTTATCCTTTTCTGCCAGCTGTATTTTTCCAATTATCCTCTTCCCCATTTTCTTACTCGTTTTCTTCATATTCCTCTTTCTCCTCTTTGTTTCTTATCTTCCTCCTACTCTCTCTCGATCTCTTCCTTTTCTATCAGCTTCTACCTTCTCTCCCTATTCTCTCTAACCCTCTTCTTCCTCCTCTTCTTCTCCTGCTGCTCACCACTTCCTTCTCCATCTCCTCCATCTTCCTCTCTTGCCCCCTTCTCCTTCTCCTCGTTATATGTTCCTTTCCCTTCTTCCCCACCTCCTTCTCCCTCTTCTTCTTCTCCACCGTCTACTTTTCTTTCTCTTCCTCCCCTCTCTATTGTTCCTCTCTTCCTCCTCCCCTTCTACCTTTACTCAATTCTTCCTTTCCCCCTCTCCTCGCACTCTTTCCTTCCCTGCTTCCTCTCCTCCTCCTTCTCTCTTTTCTCCTCCTTCCTTCCCTTCTTCCTCGCCTCCTAATTCTCTCTCTCTTCTTCTCCCTTCCCTTCTTCCTCGCCTCCTTCTCTTTCTCCCTTCTCTTCCCTTCTTCGTCACCTACTAATTCTCCCTCTCTTCTTTTCCCTTCCCTTCTTCCTCGCCTCCTTCTCCTTCTCTTCCCTTCTTCCTCACCTCGTCCTCTCTCTTCTTCTCCTCCCTCCCCTTCTTCCTCGCCTCCTTCTCCTCCTTTCTCTCCTTCTTCTCCTTTCCATCTCTCTCACCAGGATTTATCGCGATGCTGATGAGGCCGGTGATTAAAGAGACCTCCGGGGATAATTACAAGGCCCTTTTGACCATAATTCAACGCTAACGGCTTGCGACACACACACGCACACGCACGTAAACACACGCACACGCACATCTAGGAACGTATGGACGAAAACGCACGCACACGACAACGCCCCCTCACACATACAAATACACACGCACGTAAACACACGCACACGACAACGCCCCTTCACACACACACACAAATACACACGCACGTAAACACACGCGCACACACACACAAAGGAACGTATGGACGTAAACGCACGCACACGACAACCCCCCCCCACCCACACACGCACGTAAATACACGCACACACACACCTAGGAACGTATGCACGTAAACACACGGATACGAGAACGCACACGCACACACACAAACGCAGACACAAACACGCACGTAAACACAGACAAGAACATGCACGCAAGCATATGTGTTTGGACTCACCTATACACTGATAACAACAATGATAGCAGCAATGACGAGGATATTGATAATGATAATGATCATAGAATGATAACAGTAGTGATATTAATGATGGCACTATCTATAATGATAGTTATAATGAATATAGTCATAATTATAATAGTACTGACGATGATAATGATAATAATGAGGAGAATTGTATCGTAAACGGTAATTTGTTGATTTAAAGTTAAGGCACTGCGCTTCTCATGCCACTTTCGTTTTTTGTTTTGTCTGGTGAGGACGCTGAGGTGCTGCCGGGATATTTTGATCATCGGCAGAAGTACGGAATACTTCATTTTTGCATTGTGTTTGCAAGCTTAATTGGCCTACTGACCAGTGAGTGAACTTGAACTATGTAAGAACCTGGGACACTGCGTTAAAATTATAGGAATGAACCAGTATATTGTTTAGAGGTAAATAGTGTGATGGCTATGTTGACGGAGTTTTGGCTCGGTGTCATGGTCCAAAATGTGTGATTTGGGGGAGCTGGTACAGGAGAATATTACATTATTAGGAGGTTTTAAAAAAGTAAATTTATTTCATGTGTTTCTATGTGGAATAATTTTGATGAAATTTGAATATCTCGTGTTTGAAATTGGAATTCAGGATTACACTAATATTTCATAATTATGTGATATTTTGAATGGGTTATATATAGAGTGTGGAATATTGTATTATATTGTGAACCGTTAATTATGTGATTTTGTAAAAAGGGATACCATTTTGTTATTAGAAGTCTGGAGTATTGCTATATATATATATATATATATATATATATATATATATATATATATATATATATATATATATATATATATATATATATATATATATATACTCTGGGGCCGTAAGTATGTGGTATTCTTCAATGCAATATAGCATCTATGTTTTGTAAATGGGTGATATTTGAGTTTATATTTGGTATCCAACAATTTATATATATATATATATATATATATATATATATATATATATATATATATATATATATATATATGTGTGTGTGTGTGTGTGTGTGTGTGTGTGTGTGTGTGTGTGTGTGTGTATGTGTGTGTGCTATTAATTTATCCTGATTTATTCATACTTTTGTATTTGTAGTTTATATATATATATATATATATATATATATATATATATATATATATATATATATATATATATATATATATATATATATATATATATATATGTATATATGTATATATATATATATATATATACTTATACTTTGAATTATAAATATAAATATAATGGTTGAATTATAAATAGGATAACGCTATAAACGGCCTTCTACTAGGCTACAATAATGCTAATAATGATAGCAATACTAATAAATATAGTATAATAATAATGATAGTAACAATCAATAATAATTATATTAATAATGATAAAATTGATAACAATGATAACAGTAATGATAATAACAACAATGATGATAATGATGATAATAGTAATGATGATGATAATGATAACGATAATAGTACAAATGATAATAACAACAGCAATAACAACAATAATAGGAACAACACCAGTAATAATGATAAAAATAATAACATGACACAACAACAACACCACCACCACCAACAACAATAATAATGATAATAGTTATAGCAATAATGATAATAATCATGATAATGATGATGATGATAATAATAATAACAATAGTAATAATAATGATAATAATAAAAAATGATAATAATAACAACAATAAATAATAATAATAACGATGATACTACTATAATAACGATAATAGAAATAATACCAACAACGACAAAAATAAACTATTGGTTCCCCAAGCCAGGCAAGGATACTCGTATTGTTTACCAAAGTACAGACATGCTATTCCAACAGGGAGTTTACACGTTTTACGAGTATTGTCCGAGTGTGTTTTAAGACTGTTCTCTCTTTTTTATTTATGTAACTTGTATTTATTTATTTGAAGCTTGTGTAGCCCAAGATGTTTGTAAAATCCAGTGTTAAGTTTTTTATATTACGATATGTGCTCGAGTTGTTATGTTATTGGTTTGTCTCGTGTTGGTCTGTTAGTTTAATGTTTTTTTGTTGTTAGTGTGATCCTATGGAATGTTCATAGGGTATGAATATAAGATAGTTTGTATTCTTATGTATTTGCTTGTTTATTTATAGAGCATGGGTAGTTCTATTGTTATTGTTATCATTATTATTTTCGTTTTCACTTTATTATCACTATTATTATCATTACAATCACTGTTAGTTTGTTATCAATATTATCATTATATTACAATTATTATTATTGTTATTATTATTGTTGTTGTTATTGTTATCATCAGTATAATTATTTATATCATTATCATCATCGTCATTATTTTTATTATTGTTATTATCACATCTTTACCCTTATTATCATTATCAATATTATTATCATTATCACTATTATCATTATTACTCTCATCAATGGTAATGTTACTGTTATTTTTGTTATTGTCATTAACATTATCATTATTGTTCTTCTTCTTATTATTATTATTATTATTATTATTATTATTATTATTATTATTATTATCATTATTATTATCAATATTGTTATTGTTGTTATTGTTATCCTTATTATTGTTTTTATTATCATTATCATTATAATCATTATTATCAATGTTATTATTGTTATTATTATCATCATTATTATTAATTTCAATGGTGTTATTATCATTATAGATATTATCAATTCTTATCTTCATCATTATTATCATTAGTACAACTATTCACCCTTATCATTATCATTATTCATTGTTTTTATCATCATATCCATTATTGTCATTATCATCATTGTCTCTTAATGCTGTTATCATCATTACTTTATCATTATCATTATATCTGTCATCATTACTGCTATAATGAATAACACTATCATTACCATTACTGTGAATACAATCATTCCTATTATCATTATTGTTATTGTAATCATCATTATTGCTATTGCAATCTTCATTGTTGTTAATGTTAAATCATTATCATTACTACCGCCACTATTATTGTAATCATTCTTCTTATCATATGATTTTTTATTGTGTAATGCTCAATTTATGAAATCAAATCACCTAATGGCACTACAATCGTATCAGACCCTAATCTTCTGTAAATCTGAAAAGCAAATCGAATGCAATCGTGGCCATCTAAATCACATATTTTTCTTAGCAATAGCAATGCTACATTTACGCCCTTTTTATTGCACAATAACATTACCGGATTCAGTAAGCGTCAAGAGGGATTATGATTCTCTAATTCTATTGAGTTCTTGTGCTTTAAGTGAATGGTTTCCGATAGCCATTGAGGGAGAGTGAAGCTTATTGCCAAGTCGGAGGAAAAGGGATTGGTTTGAGATGACAGAATCGAAGTCTTTGTAATGTGACTACTTGAGAATTCTCTCTCTCTCTCTTTCTCTTTCTGTCTGTTTCTTTGTCTCTCTGTATCTCTGTCTGCCTCTCTCTCTCTCTCTCTCTCTCTCTCTCTCTCTCTCTCTCTCTCTCTCTCTCTCTCTCTCTCTCTCTCTCTCTCTCGTTTTTTTTTCTCTTTCTCGTTTTTTTCTCCTGACTATTGTTTTTTTTATGTCTCTCTACCTGTCTGTCTCTGCCCCTCTCTCTGTCTCTATCTATTCATCTACACACGCGCGCACACACATATGGGTATATATATGTATGTGTGTGTGTGTGTGTGTGAAGAAAGACAGACATATATATATATATATATATATATATATATATATATATATATATATATATATATATATATATATATATATATATATATATGTGTGTGTGTGTGTGTGTGTGTGTGTGTGTGTGTGTGTGTGTGTGTGTGTGTATATATGAAAGAATTTCTCCTCTCTTCTCCCTTCCTTTACCTGTTCTACCCCCACTCAACCCATTCCTTTATTGACAGCAAACTCTACGGGGCACACGCCCTCTTTCAAAAGCGACTTCAGTAATAAACAAACATAATTACCCGTTCGTGTGCTGTGAGCGGAGGTGCTATCTATCACGACGTGGATTGGGCACACGCGGGTATATAGGGGGGAGGGAAGGGGGAGGGATAAGCGGGGATTAACGGGGGAGGGAAGGGAGGGTGAGGGAAGGGAGGGGGGAGAGAAGGGAGGGGGGAGGGATGGGAGGGGGGAGGGAAGGGAGGAGGGAGGGGATAAGCTGAAGGAGTTAAGGAAGGGGTGCGAGGAAAATGGTGGGGGAGGGGTATACGTGAGAGGAGGGGGGGGGCGAAGGAGGAGTAGAGAGAGACGTGGATATAAAGGAGAAAGGGTACGTGTTGGGGGAAGGGGAGGGGATGGGTAGGGGGGAGGACATGTGGAGTGATGGAGGGGGGGGGGGGGATTCAAGTGAGGTATAGGGGTGGTGGGGGGTATTACCCAAGTTCACGACCTGGGTATGAGTCACAGAACAGGGCGGGAGAAGGGTGGGGATGGTGAGAAAGAGAAAGGAATAAAATGAAGAGATAGAAGTAAGAAGAGAGCGTTAAAGGCCATAATAAGGAATGAAATTGGAAAGGAGGAGGAGAGAAAGGGAGAGAAAAAAATCAAAAGAGAAAAAGGAGAAAATTATATGTAAAGGAAGACAAAGAGGAGAATAAAAACGTTTAAGGAATAGGATGAGAGTGGAGGAGGAGGAGAACAAGAATAAAGAGAGAGATGGAGGATGAAAGTGAAGAGGACAAAATGAGGAAAAGAAATAAATGAGAGGAAGATTAGGAAAATAAATAATAAGGAAAAGAAATAAATAAGAGGAGCAAACAAGAAGAGAAGGAAAATGGAAAATGAGGAGAGGGAAAGATGTTGGAAGTTGAAGACGGGAAAGAAAGAAAATAAGCAAAGAAATGAGAAGAAGAAAAAAAGGAAGAAAGTAGTAGGAAAAGAAGAGAAAAGTCAACAAAATAAATAGAAAAAATAGACAAAAACAAGAAAGAAAACAAAGAAGAAGAAGGAAGTAAATAAAAAAAACAAAAAAAAAAATCAAAGAAGAAGAAAGAAAAGAATCAGCAGGCAATCTCCCTTTAATCACACGGTAAGAAGTGTCTCGGCGATTGCCTTGGATAAATACAACGGATTGGCCAATCAAGAGGCGCCGATGGACCGTATCATTAACACCTTCTTTGTTATTATCATCTGAATCACCGGAGCTTCATCAATCGCGGATTTTATAATACCGAGCGTCTGCGAGGTTGTTGGTTGGGGTAAGCATGCGAACGCTTGTGTGTGTTTTCGGTATTGTACTTATATAAATATGTATTTATATATGTATATATATATATATATATATATATATATATATATATATATATATATATATATATATATATATATATTTATATATATATATGTGTGTGTGTGTGTGTGTGTCTGTGTAGATAGATAGATGTGTGTATTTGTGTGTGTGTGTATATATATATATATATATATATATATATATATATATATATATATATACATATAATACATATATATATATATATATATATATATATATATATATATATATATATATATATATATTCATTTTTTTTTTTTTTTTTTTTTCTTTTTTTTTTTTTTTTTTTTCCCTATATGCACCCACATATATATTTACATATACATTCATACATACATGCATATATACATATATACCTATATACATACATATATATGTATATATATATATATATATATATATATATATATATATATATATATATATATATATATTCACACAAGAATTACACTAAAATCAGCTCATTCTCAAGTACACTTCTGGCGACCATATTGTTATGATAATAACAACAGTGATAACAATGATAATCCCAACAATGATAATAAGGTTATTATTATTATTATTATTATTATTATTATTATTATTATTATTATTATTATTATTATTATTATTATTAATGTTATCATTAATAATAATAATAATAACAATAATGATAACAATACTACTAATAATAATGATAATAACAATAATAACAATAATAATAATAATAATAATAATAATAATGAAAATAATAATAATAACAATAATAATAATGATAATAATAATAATAATAACAATAATAATAACGGTAATAACATATAATGGTAAAAAAAATATGATATTGACCATGATAAAAAGATAACAGATTATTATTACAACAATAACAACAATAGTAATAATGATGATAGTAATAATAACAATAATAATAATGCAACAGCAACGACAATGATGATAATGATATATAATATTAATAACCATAATAATGATGACAATGATAACAATAACAATAACAATAATGATAATAACAATAATAATAAAAACGGCAACTGATGTAATCATCATAAAAAATACCTGATCCTGATCGTGATTTGGACCACGAGAGATTAAATAATAATAATAATAATAATAATAATAAAAAACAAAAATAAGAAAAATAAAAACATGAAAATAAGGAATAAAGAAATAAAGAAATCTTAAAAATCTGTTCATAATTTTCTTGATTATCTTCCTAACCAGCAAACATATAAGGAAACAAACAAACAAACCAACGCTATCAAAAACATAACCTCCTAGGCAGACGTAATAATGAAGATAATAACAATAGTTACGGTAATAATACTAACATCAGTAACAACAATAAAAATAATAATAGTGATGATGATAATGCTATGATAATTATAATAATATTGATAAAAATGTAATAATAATAACAACAATAATAATAATGATATTGATAATAATGTAATAATAATTACAACAACAATAATAATGATAATAATAATAACATAGATGATAACAATAATGAAAATAACAATAATAATAACGTTGATAATAATAATGATGACAATAATAATGAGAGTAATAATAATATTTATATAAATGATAGCAATAATGATAGCAATATCAATAATAAAGATAATAACAACAGTTAAGTTATGATAATAGTATCAATAACAACAATAATAATAACAATAATTACAATAATGATCATAATGAAATAAATGATGATAATAATAATAATAATATTGATGATAATAATAACAATAGTAATAATAATAATAATGATAGTGATAATAACAATAATTATAATAGTTGTAATAATGATAATAATAATAATAATGATAATGATGATAATAATGATAATAACAATAACGATAATGATGATAATAATAAGATGATAATGAAAATAATAATGATGATGATAAAAATAACAATAATGATGATAATGATAATGATAATAATAATGCTACTACTGTTACTACTACAACTCATGATAATTATAATTATAATAGTAATAATAATAATAGTAACAATAATGATAATAATAATAATAATAACAATAATAATAAAGATAATTATGACAACAATGTTAGTAATAATAATAATAAAAATAATGATAACAATAGCAATAATGATTATAGTTATGGCAATAGTAACGAAATAACGATGATAATGTTGATAATAATAATATTAATGATAATAACAATAATAATGATAATAATGATAAAAACAATACTACCACTAATACTAATACTAATGAATCACTCAAATAGCCTATACCTTCACAAAGGGAATATGATAATTATAATAATTCAAGAGCCATTAATAGTAATAGTAATTACAATAATAATAATGGTAATAATAACAATAACAATGATGTGAAAGATAATGAAAATAAGAATAAGAATAATGATTGCTATTACCTCTGCTAAGGTTATGCTTTTGGTTGTGTTGGTTAGTTTGTTTGTTCGTTAAATAACTCAAAAACGTATGAATATATTTTTACCAGTAGTGTGTCCTTCTCTAACTTAAGATGCCATTAAATTTTGTGGGCGATCTGGATATTATTTGCAAGATAACTCAGAAAGTAATGGACAGTTTTCCATTAAATTTTGGTGGTGATTTGTATTTTTGTTTGGTTGTAGCATTACACCTATTGCCTTGCCTTCTATATATATATATATATATATATATATATATATATATATATATATATATATATATATATATATATATATATATATATATATATTTTTTTTTTTTTTTATTGCATATTTTTATTGAATATTTTTATTGCATCAGTGACTTTAATGCCTTGGCGGAGGTATGCGCTCTCTGATTGCTTCTTGTTATTATCGTTATTATCATTATTATTATTACCATTATTATTATTACCATTATTATCATCATCATCATCATCATCATCATCATCATCATCATCATCATCATCATCATCATCATCATCATCATCATCATCATCGTCATTATGATCATCATTATGATTATTCTGAATATTATCATCTATATCACTGTTATTATAATTATTGCTATTATTGTAGCAGAAATTATACTAATAATAACAATAATGATAGTGATGTTGATGATATTGATAATACTGATAATACCAGTTGTGACGATAATAATTACAATAATAATAACAACATTACAATAGCGATAATAACTGAATTTATAAAATATCACAATTCTATATGATAGAGAATAATAGAACTATGGAACAAAATTGATGAAATATCGTCGTAAAAACTTTCTATGTGAATTTTGAATGTTCTTATAATCCTTAATCATACTCATTATGATAATGATAGGAATTTATGAGATAATAAGGAGCATAATGCATTTAGTAATGCTAGTAATATTACAATTAATGTGAATAATAATAATGAGTCATGTACATAATTTTTTATCTTCATCATTTCCATATTTGTTGCTTGTGTTGCATTTATCCATATTATCATCAGATTTACCTGAAGATGAAGAGATAAGATAGAATGATAGATAGAGGAAGAGATAGATAGATAGATAGATAGATAGATAGATAGATAGAAAGAGAGATAGAGAGAGAGAGAGAGAGAGAGAATGTGTGTCTGAGAAAGATAGAGATAGATAGATGGAGAGAGAGAGACATACAGACAGACAGACAGGCAGATAGATAGACAGAGACAGAGAGAGAGAGAGAGAGAGAGAGAGAGACCGAGACTCCATTACCACAAAGTAGAAAGTGATTTTAAAGTTGTGTTTGTCAGCCGCAGACCCAAAACTCACTTGTTATAGGGAACAGATCATGGCCTGGGGGATTGGGGAGCGTGTGGGGGGGAGGGAAAGGGAGGGGGAAGGGAGGGAGAGGGGGTCAGTGGAGGGAGGGGAGGGAGAGGGAGAGCGGGTCAGTAGAGGGAGGGGATGGAGAGGGAGAGGGGGTCATTGGAGGGAGGGGATGGAGAGGGAGAGCGGGTCAGTAGAGGGAGGGGATGGAGAGGGAGAGGGGGTCAGTGGAGGGAGGGGGTGGAGAGAGGAGGGAGAGGGGAGGGGGAGGGAGGGGATGGAGAGGGAGAGGGGGTCATTGGAGGGAGGGGATGGAGAGGGAGAGAGGGGTCATGGAGGGAGGGGATGGAGAGGGAGAGGGGGTCAGTGGAGGGAGGGGGTGGAGAGGGAGAGGGGGTCAGCGGAGGGAGGGGAGGGAGAGAGGAGGGAGAGGGAGGGAGAGGGGAGGGGGAGGGGTGGGTAATGTCCGAGTTCAAATTGGGTCGCCTCGGGCCACGGGAAGAGAACTTTCGATTATTTCTTGGTCTTATTGCCCTGTGTAGTTTATTGCTTGTACATTTAGTCTCTCTCTCTCTCTCTCTCTCTCTCTTTCTCGTTCTGTGTGTGTGTGTGTTTGTGTGTATGTCTGTTTATTTATCTATACATCTATCTATCTATAAGACATGAATGTTTGGCCTTAGCGTTTTCTTTTTAAAAAGAAATCTGTAAACCAAATTATCAGTAATTTCTCTTCTTTGTTATTGCTTCTCCTTTCTTCCCACTCTTCAAAATCTCCCTCTGATTCCTCTTCTTTTCTTTACTACTGGAATCTGTTTATCCTACGCCCTATTTCCCATTTATATTATCTTCATCTTCTTACCTCTTCCTTCTCTTCTTCATAAAATCCTCTTCTGTCATGTTACTTGTATCGTCCTTGTATGACTTAACTCCCAACGTTTCTATCTATAACTTTTATCAATAGTGAGGTAGACCTTGAATTATCACCTCTTCATGGTTATTCCGATTTTATTGTCTGTTTATTAGCTCCGCATTCTTCCCGACTTGTAGACATCTATCTGCGTGTCAGCCGAACAAAATTCGAACATGTGTACCAAGCTACCTGTCTTATTCTTGCTCTTTAAAGCTATTTGTCAGCGTGTTTGTGTGTTCTCTTCATCTTTCCGTTCGCAAACTGGCAGGATGTTTGTCTGTTTTCCTTTGTTCTTCTTCCCCTGTTTATCAAACAGCGTTTCTTCGGCCTCTTCGTGCGGTCGGGCGTACGAGTATTGCCATCAACCTTAGGGGTTGTCTATTCGTACGTTCTTTTTGGTCCATTTAGCGGTCTGTTTCTTCGTTTCTTCTCCTTCCTTCTTTACGCATAGCCAGGATCGTGTTGCTTGTGCCTTCCCTTGCCTCTCCCACATCCTGCACGCCTCCTGCGCCGTGCAGAAGGGCGTGGAGGCGAGAGCGTCGCGGCCGAACCCCAAGAAGAGGCGAGTCAAGGGTTAATCGGCAGAGTGTTCGAAGGTGTTGGCGCGGCGTTATCAGGTGTGGGATCGGAGCTTACATGGGTCGCTCGAGGGCCCTCGGCGGAGGCAGACCTGCTCTTATCTCGCTCCCCCATCTCTCTCTCTCGATCGCTCGCTCGCTCGCTCTCTCTCTTCTGCCCTCTCTCGCGCTCCTTCCTTCTCTCTCTCGTTCTTTCCTTCATCTCTCTGCCCATGTGTTGGGTCTTGGCGAGGGCTTTTCTTTCGCGGCGTCGATGTGCCTTTGTTTTCGGCCGGAGTCGTCGGCGTGATGGGCGCCCGAGAGATGGAGGGCGCGGCGGAGCGGCCGCCCGACCGACAAACCGACGGCGCTCCGCAGGACCCGACGGGGCCGCGGCAGGGCGGCCGCGAAGGAGAGGAGGTCCTGGTGCAGCTGCGACGGCCCGAGTCGATTACAGGGAGTATAAATATCGCACGGAGGACGAGGGCCCGGGGGACGAGGGCCCGGGGGAGGCCGGCCATGGGAACGATTCTTCATGCAAGGAGCAGCGTCATGGAGGCCATCTATCAGGGCCTGAGCGAGGGCTGCCGCTGTTGGCAACGCTGCCGCGCCGCTCGTTCTCGCCCAGCGTTACTATGTGGAGGATCCGAGGGACTTCAGCGGCGATCCTGCGAGATAAGATGACCTTCCTGTCGCTCTTATCTTGTTACGATAAGAGAGTTTGCTCGCGGGCGGCCTTGCTGGCGCCGCCGATCGCGTCCGGCGAGGGATCAGACCTGCTGGCGAATTTAATTATTCACAGAAGGTCGCGTCGGAGCGGCGTTGGCAGCGCTGCATCGCAGGCTCTCCAGCTATGTTGCTGACAAACCCCGCTAAGCCGAACTTCGGTTATCAAAATGCCATCTTAACCGGATAACACGTGTGCAATCCGCCGCCCGGCCCTCGCGCGGGGCTCCAGCGACCGGACCCGCGAGCGATACACGAAATACATACGGAACGGAGAGAGAGAAAGAAAGCGACGAGAAATGCGGAAAAGAGGCAGAAGACCCATTTGGAAAGAAACTGAAACAAAGCCCAGACTTCTTCCCCGGGAACGAAAACGGTCGGGCCAGCCTTGAGGAAATCGCAGTCCCGCTCCACCGCCTCCGTCGGGTCTCAACCTCCTTCGGGTCCCAGCCTCCCGACGCGGCTGGTCCCCTTTCGGGCGACTTCCCAAAAGCTGCAGACGTTTTCATTACAGATGTCGAGGTGCCGGAACGCTGCAGACATTTCTATTGCAAATGTGGAGGTGTTCGAAACGCTGCCGACGTCGCATTACAAATCCCGCGGTGTCGGAATCGTTGCAGAATCGGAGGTGTCAGAAACGCTTGCAGTCATTGTCATAACATATGCCATGGTGTCGGAATCGCTGCAGACATTCCTATTTTTCTTATTACTGACCTCGAGGTGCCGAATGCTGCAGACATTTTATCACATACATCGAAGTGTCAGAAATGCAACAGACATACCTTTTTAACAGATGTGTCGGAAACACAACAGACATTTTATCACAGACGTCGAAGTGTCGGAAACAATAAACATTCTATCACAGACATCGAAGTGTCAGAAGAGTTACAGACATATCTTCAAACAGATGTCGGTGTCAGAAACACAACAGACATTCTATCACAGACGTTGCGGTGTCAGAGATGCTACAGACATACCTTTTAACAGATGCGTCGGAAACACAACAGACATTTTATCACAGATGTCGAAGTGTCGGAAACAATAAACATTCTATCACAGACATCGAAGTGTCAGAAGAGTTACAGACATATCTTCAAACAGATGTCGGTGTCAGAAACACAACAGACATTCTATCACAGACGTTGCGGTGTCAGAGATGCTACAGACATACCTTTTAACAGATGCGTCGGAAACACAACAGACATTTTATCACAGATGTCGAAGTGTCGGAAACAATAAACATTCTATCACAGACATCGAAGTGTCAGAAATGCTACAGACATATCTTATCCCAGATGTCGAAGTGTCGGAAACACCACAGACATTCTACCACAGACGTCGGGGTGTCGGGCGGGCGGAGGCAGAGGTGTCGGACGTCGGAAGAGATCATCATTACGAAGAGGAATCGCTTCGTCGTCGGAACAGCATCTCGCGCCCTCCCGTGTCCGATTCCTCTCTCTGGCTGCGGCGAAGGAGAGGGGATTTGAGACGGAGAATGATGAATGAGAGAGAGGGAGGGGGAGGGAATGGAGGGAGAAAGAGAGAGAGAGAGAGAGAGAAGGAGGAGGGGCGAAGGAAAGGGGATTTAAGAGATAGAGTGATAAATGGGAGAGAGAATGGGAGAGGGAGGGAAGGGATGGAAAGAGAGAGAGAGAGGGAAAGGAGGAGGGGGGAGGAAAGGGGATCTAGCGAAAAAAAGGAGATAAGAGAGAGAGATTGAGAAGAGAGGGAGAGAGGAAGACAGAGATGGGGAAGGGAGGGAGTAAGACAGAAAGTGCGAGAAAGAGAGAAAGACTGAGAGGGAGAGACAGGCAGACAGAGAGAGACAGAAAGAGAGAGAGAGAGAGACGGAGATAACAAAAACCAAAAGACTAGTCATGTTTTCAAAGAACGTAAAATCAGCCTAATTTTCCCAAGCTACTCGCAACACACGAGACAAGAGACAAACATTAATACTGACAAGACAGACAGACGGAGAAGCAGATACACACGAAGACACACACGAGGCAATCGGACACGCTGAAGGATTGACAGGTACAAACACGAACACACTCGCACGCACACAGCCGCACACGCACGCACACAGCCGCACACGCACGCACACTCTACACACAGATCCTTCAAGTTATTATCTACAATGGAAAAAAAAAAGAACAGGAGAAAAAAAGGTGAAGGATGTTTTATCTCAGATACTTATAAGAATCATTACATTTATTATATTTTCTTCTTGTTATCTATTTCTTTTTTATTTATTGTGTTTGAAAGAAGTCATTGTTATTAGTTTCTTTAGATTAAAGTATGAGGAAAAACAAAAAAAGAATTTCTTCAGTGTACCCAGACGATGAGTCATCCGAAGATGACTATATTAAAATGGTCAAGAAGAGGAAGAGGAGGAGGAGGAGAAGAAGAAGAAGGAGAGCATGAGGGAGGGGGAAGAAGAAGAAGAAAAAAAGGGAAAACGAAGAAGACGATGATGAAGATGAATGATTGTAATAGAGAAAAGGATGAAAATAAAGAGAAAGGAAGTTAACATACAGATACATACAGACAATTGGAACACGTATGCACATTCACTTCAACATGTAATAATGTTAACAAGTGCACACACAGACACTGACTCTCTCTCAATCTCGTTCTCTCTCTGCTTCTCTTTTCTTCCTCTCCCTCCCTCCCTCCCTCTCTCTCTCTCTCTCTCTCTCTCTCTCTCTCTCTCTCTCTCTCTCTCTCTCTCTCTCTGTCTCTCTCTCTCTCTCTCTCTCTCTCTCTCTCTCTCTCTGTGTGTGTGCGTGTGTGTGTATGTGTATGTGTATGTATGTATCTGTCTCTGTCTCTGTCTGTCTGTCTGTCTGTCTGTATCATGCAATTCAGAAACTCGTAAACTATATTGACACAACGAAAAGAAGTAGCTGTTCTTTTGTTTCATTTATCTATTTTCTATCTATAAATGTTTATCAATTTGTTCGTTCACCTTAAGGATTATTAAAGTTTTGGTTTAATTACGGTGAGAGGGGGAGGAGAGAGAGAGATAGAGGGGTAGATAGATAGATTGATAGATAGATAGAGAGTGAGAGAGAAAGGGAAAGAGAGGGAGAGGGAGAGAGAGAGAGAGAGAGAGAGAGAGAGAGAGAGAGAGAGAGAGAGAGAGAGAGAGAGAGAGAGAAAGTGAGAGTGAGAGAGAGAGAGAGAGAGAGAGAGAGAGAGAGTGAGAGAGAAAGAGAGAGAGTGTGTGAGTGAGTGAGTGAGAGTGAGAATGAGAGTGAGAGAGAAAGAGAGAGAGAGAGAGAGAGCAAGAGAGAGAGAGAGAGAGAAAATTAAATTTCAAATGGAAATTTCCATTTCTTAAATGCTTATTCTTATTACATAAAAAGTAATATCACAGTACATATAAATCCAAGTCAACATAGAATTATTGGTAGTACATATAAGTCTTGCCTATTTTCATATCTTAAAATTTGATGCCATTGGTGATTTAAGAGATGTTACATTAATTTCCTTCTGTATGCATTTGAGCTTAATATATTTGATACTATAAAGTACTTGGGAGGGAGAGAGAGAGAGAGAGAGAGAGAGAGAGAGAGAGAGAGAGAGAGAGAGAGAGAGAGAGAGAGAGAGAGAGAGAGAGAGAGAGAGAGAGAGAGAGAGAGAGAGAAAGTATAATTCAATATACTAACAATATATGCAACGCCACTGTACATATAACATAAATTTACTGACGGTTAAAACAATACGGTAGAGAATTCTTCACCTTCACCAAACCATTTCTTTCACATATGTTGTATTTGCCACCATCACACCATCGTCTCACTATTTTACCGTGAACTATATAAAACATTCTCCATTACTATACCAATCCCATCTTGACAATCATTCCTAAAACATTCACAATCACCATACCAATCCCCCAATCATGATATTTTTTTTTACTATTACCATGCCAGTTTTTAAGGTCACGATACCGAAGTTCAATTCACCATCTAGGGACACTATAAGCTCCTCCCCCTCCACCCTTTCCCCCCTCCACCAAACACCATACCCCTCCCACCTTTGCCCCCCCTCCACCAAACACCATATACCTCCCCCCTTTCCTCCCACCTCCACCAAGCACCATACCCTCTCCCCCTTTGCCCCCCCTCCCCCTTTCCCCTCCCTCCACCAAACACCATACCCCTCCCCCTTTGTCCCCCTCCTCCATCATCCACACCATACCCCTCCTCCTCCTCCCCCCTCCACCAAACACCATACCCCCCCCATCCACCAAACACCATACCCCTCCCCCCCCCACGCCCCCACCACTTCACACTCACTCTCACTCACCCTCTTATAGCTCCAGGCGGTACTTTAAATGAGCGTGTATTTATTCTCCTAAATAACACTCTTCAGTTCTTATATTAGATAAAGGTGTTGAGTCCAATTAATCAAAAAGTGGATTAAGATAACACCTGTTATAATAATTTGAAAGGATAGGAGAGCTTAGACTGATTGGGAATCATTAGGATAAGTATTCCTTGATAAGAATAAGGTAATTATCATGTGAGTAATTAAGAGTGTGTGATGGTGATGATAAAACTGGTGGGCTGTACTTAGTGCTATTCTGGGACCCTTGCTTGTTTACAGTTGTTTTCTTTATTCATGCTCTCTCTGTCTGTCTGTCTCTGTGTGTCTGTCTGTCTGTCTCTCTCTCTCTCTCTCTCTCTCTCTCTCTCTCTCTCTCTCTCTCTCTCTCTCTCTCTCTCTCTCTCTCTCTCTCTGTGTGTGTGTGTGTGTGTGTGTGTGTGTGTCTGTCTGTCTGTCTGTCTATGCCTGTCTGTCTCTCTCTCTCTCTCTCTCTCTCTCTCTCGCTCGCTCGCTCATTCTCTCTCTCTCTCTCTCTCTCCCTCTCTCTATATATGTATCTATTTATCTATCTATCTATCCATCTCTCTCTCTCTCTCTCTCTCTCTCTCTCTCTCTCTCTCTCTCTCTCTCTCTCTCTCTGTCTCTCTCTCTCTCTCTC
>NC_091586.1:6081461-6086461 GCF_042767895.1 Penaeus vannamei
AGAGAGAGAGAGAGAGAGAGAGAGACAGAGAGAGAGAGAGAGAGAGAGAGACAGAGAGAGAGAGAGAGAGAGAACAGAGAGAGAGAGAGACAGAGAGAGAGAGAGAGAGAGAGAGAGAGAGAGAGAAAGAGAGAGAGAGAGAGAGAGAGAGAGAGAGAGAGAGAGAGAGAGAGAGAGAGAGAGAGAGAGAGAGAGAGAGAGAGAGAGAGAGAGAGAGAGACAGAGAGAGGGAGAGAGAGAGACAGAGAGAGAGAGAGAGAGCAGAACAACAAGCAGCCTCCGTGAATGCTTCCCCCCAGCAATGGAAGCAACAGCCTGCCTCCGAACCCCATAACCGGAATTTTCGTTTCGCCAAATCAACCAATAACGAGCGAGTGTCCTTTCATAACAACCGCGATCGTGTTGATTGCAGAATCAGGCTGAGAGGTGTAGAAATTACACGATACACGAATTTCTGTCCCAAAAGTAGTGTTTTTTTCCTCAATTACACTAATGCTGTTACTGAAGGCATGTTAAACAGAGGCAGACTTTGGGTCTCTGTTGCACTTCTTCATTAAGAAAAAAATTATACTTAGCGTTAAGATTCTACAATAACTGCTATACTATAGTAATATACAGATATATTGCAGGAGATTGCAGAGATACGTTTCGTGCAATCAAAGTAATGAACGTTACTTTCATATACTGGGTAATAACATAATGGAACAAAACATTACCTTGGGCTTGTTTCAGAGGAACACCAAAAACTCTTGAACCAAAATGAACTGTTTTTCGAAAGAAGTTCTAGTTAAAAGCAAAGCCAATTCAAGGTAACCATGTTAAGATTCAGGATAGCAATCTAATTTTATAACCTGGCAGCTCATATTAGTTTCTCAGGAAAATAAAACCTATTCTGGGGGAAGAAAATGCAAAATTCATAGGCAAATGATGCTTATTTGCATAACTATGAGGAGATTGACCGGTTTCCTCACAGTGGAACTACGAAGGTATCTGAAGTTAAGCCCAGTGCCATTTTTTTTTCTTTTTTTACTTTATTGGTTGTGATGATAACGTTACTCATAAAAAATGATTTTGACTATGACACTCTTAGGAAACCTTGCAATTCTTATAATAAAGAGAGTTGAATGTGTGACGTACAGTGTAGAAGAGACAATGATTTTAAATAAAGACAACATTTTGACATCGAATGAGAGTTTCTGCTTGTAGTATCAAAATTCAAATCGCAATTTTATCCACCTTGATTCTACGGACGGTCAACGAAGCCATTGTGTTAGCTCATTCTATCAAAACCAAGCCGACGTTTTGACCTGTCCAAGAAAACCAACCTACCGTTTTGGTCCAACGATGAAAAACTTGACCATTTGGCTGTCGAGTCAAGACCAAGCTGTCGTTTTAACCAATGGAATGAAAACCAAACCGACATATTAACCTCTTGAAAAAAGAAAAACTTCTTTTTAGCTCGGTGGAAAAGTAAAAGAAAAAAACAAAAACCTCATTCTAACTCGTTAAGTAAAACCCAAGCTGCCATTTCGACTCGTCGCAAACCTCCCAAGCAGTCGTTTGAACACCCCGAACGCAAACCCGAGCCGACGGCTGCTGTCCTCCTCGCGCGATCTCTCAAAACCCCCAAGAAAAGACAGCCCAAACCGACAGGCAGCCAGACAAATCCGACAGCTCGAGGGGCCGAAGTGAGCGAAGCAGACGCCGCCGCTGGTTCTCCATCGCGCCCGGCCGGTCCTCCCAGCTGTCACCGAAGAGACAACGCTAATGGCTGTAATTTCTGGAGAGTAAATTCCGCCGGGCTTTGTTTGCCGCTGCTCCCATTTGTTCTTCGGTGCGTCGAGGCTGACAACAGAACCCCGTGTCATGCAATTAGCCCCTGCTGTCTATAATTTGATATCGTACTGATAAAGCAGAAAGAGAGATATTGCAGGCGACGAGGCACAATCGCGACCTTCGAAAGCGATGGAAAGAGAGATAAAAGGAAAATAAAAGAAGAGAAGCAAGAGAGATAGAGAGAAATAGAAAAAAATGTCTGTATCTTAAGTGGTGGTAAGGACAGATCAGATCCTAATCAGCTGAGTCCGAGGTGACCAATAAGTGGACATAAAATATAAAGGAAAATTGAATGACTGCAAATGAGAGGGGGAGGGAGGAGGTGGGGGAAAGGCGAGGGGGGGGGGGGGGGTTAATATCTGACCAGGGCTTAAAGTTGGTTCATTATGAAAAATATTTCATTAATATTAAATTCTGGTGTTTAATCTGAAGAATACTCATCGTGATAATTATTGTTATTATCAATATTGAAGTTCCTAATATCATTACAATCATGATCATTATTTTTGTTCTTTTTGCTGATTTCTTTTCGTTGTAATAATTTCCATTTTTATTATAATTACCATTACTATTATCACTGACGTCATTATTTTCATTATTATCATTGTTATTAGCATTATTATTATTACTATCATTATCATTATTATTATTTTCATTATCGTCATTATTAACATATTTTTTTGTATTAATACCATTACAATTGTTATCATTATTGCTATTATTATAATTTTTATCATTACTATCATTATTATTATAATTTTATCTATTGGTATTGTCATTATTATTATTATTACTATTATCACTATTATTATCATCATCATCATCGTCATTATCATTTTCATCATCATCATCTATCATCCTCATCCTCATTATTATTATTATTATCATTATCACTATTATTATTATTATTTTAATTCTCTCTCTCTCTCTCTCTCTCTCTCTCTCTCTCTCTCTCTCTCTCTCTCTCTCTCTCTCTCTCTCTCTCTCTCTCTCTCTCTCTCTCTCTCTAACCCTCTTTCTCTCACTCTCACTCACCTTCATACTTTTTAGTGTCATAACTAATGATACCGACATAAGCACGACACTTATCGTGGTACCTCCATTTCTGCCAAATAAAGCAATAATAGTGTAGTTTTGCATAATTTCTGCATATACTTAATCATCCGATGCATAAAGTTTTCAAGAATATAAGCTTACACTACCATTTTTTCCTTCATTTCATATAATTTTCATTGTACTACACTTTAACCAGTACACACACCCAAGCACATACATACACCAATATTAACATACAAACACACACACACACACACACACACACACACACACACACACACACACACACACACACACACACACACACACACACACACACACACACACACACACACAGACATACACATACACACACACACACACACACACACACACACACACACACACACACACATATTAATGACCTCCATCATGTAATGCAAAACGTATTCGCACTAAAAGAAAATCATTTACATCAGTCACATGAAAAAGAACATAGAAAACCTCTCTGAACAGCTTACCAATAACACATAAAACAAAAGAGCTCGTTTCCCTTAAGATTTATACAGAGTAATGTTAGTTCCCGTAAGAATCTCATTCATAATACCTAAAGGTTTTTACGGCAATTGTCCAAGAGTCAATTATTTGTATGCATTTATGAAGAGACGCTAAAAAGGTCCGGTTTTATGAAGGCAAGTTACATCTCAATGACACTCCTAAATGTCCTCTTTTAGCGTCAAATCCTTTCCAAATTATTCTATTAGAATTTCTTAATAAACCTTTTTACTGCCGGGTCGAAATTCGCACACGTAAAATCCCGCATAATAACATCTCATTTAAAGAAAGAAAGAAAAAAAAAAGATGTGTTTTGAACGAAATATTACGTAGCCACGTTCATTTTGGACATGATTATTGATACTCGGTAACCAATACATGTTAAGTACATGTTTTATCACGACAAAACACGACGCCAAGTGATTTCCAAAGACACATTTATACACCCTATAACACCTCGAATTGCGGGATGTCGTAACAATAATTCACAGACAGACATCGGTTAATTTCAATATACCTGCAATAAAGACGGGACATCCGGTTATAGATTATGCTCGTGTATCGATGGGCATTCGATAGGAGGGTACGAATTTCCCCTCTCATTCGTTGGTATCATATTCGTTGTACAGAATGATCTCTCGGAGTCGTCGGAGGTACCTAATCGAACTGGTGGTATTACTGGTATTATTTTGATGTTTTTTCCTTTCTTTTTTGAAATTTGATCTTAGGATTTGACTTCTGTTTTTGGCTATGCTTTGTTTGTGATGGTGTGAGAGATTCTTTGTTTGTTTGTGATGGTGTGAGAGATTCTTTGCGTGATCGAATAGATTTACTTATCAGGCGTTTTTTAATACATTAAGACGCTTCTAGGATTCATATAAACAACTTTGCATTCATCAAAATTAGTAAGGTGCAACAAAGTTCCACTTAGTTGTTCTGTCTCTAATCTTCCTTTCTTTATTGGTAATCTTCTTATGCCTTCTTATTCATTCCATTTCTTCTATCTCATAATAGACTAGAATGGAAGTGACCCTCACTCCTTGGGCAAGAGACATCAAGGCGTCAGCTGTTCCTCAAGACACGTATGATCTCCATTATCTTCCTTATTCAACGATTCTCTCTCTCTATCTATCTACCTCTCTCGCTCGCTCGCTCGCTCGCTCCCTCTCGCTCTCTCTCTCTCTCTTTCTCTCTCTCGCTCGCTCGCTCTTTCTCTCTCTCTCTCTCTCTCTCGCTCTCTCTCTCTCTCGCTCGCTCGCTTCCTCTCTCTCTTTCTCTCTCTCTCTCTCTCTCTCTCTCTCTCTCTCTCTCTCTCTCTCTCTCTCTCTCTCTCTCTCTTTCTCGCTCCCTCCCTCCCTCCCTCCCGTTCTCTTTTTCCAGTCTATCTCTCTCTTCTCTCTCTCTCTCACCCTCCCTCCCTCCCTCTCTCTCTCTCTCTCTCTCTCTCTCTCTCTCTCTCTCTCTCTCTCTCTCTCTCTCTCTCCTCTCCTCTCCTCTCTCCTCTCTCTCTCTATCTATCTATCTGCATCATTCACACTCGACTCAGACCTCAGACCGTTATTATCCTTCCCGCT
>NC_091586.1:6096461-6103961 GCF_042767895.1 Penaeus vannamei
GTTGTGGAGGAACCTATAGAGGCAGATTTCTAACTGCGGGCCATCTCAGGCGGCTGAGAGGGAGTGGGAGAGAGAGAGAGAGAGAGAGAGAGACGGGAGGGAGAGAGAGAGAGAGAGAGAGAGAGAGGGGAGGGAGGGAGGGAGGTGAGTGAAGAGAGAGAGGAGTGGAGAGAGAGAGAGGGGGGGGGAGAGAGATAGATAGGTAGAGAGAGAGAGAGATAGGTAGAGAGAGAGAGAGAGAGAAACAGATTCATACAGAGACATAAAGACAGAGTGACAGGGACAAAGAGAATTTGCGAGAAAGAAACAAGTGTAGAAAGAGTTGGAGAGAGAATAAGTGTTTCTAGAAAAGCAAGAAAGATATTAAAAGAGACCGGTAAATAGAGATAAATATAAGGGACAGAAAGACAGCATCTCTCGGAATGATGATGGTAGTGATGAAACAAACAAAAGGATGATGATGTTAGTGATAGTGGTGATGGAGTGTGATAGCGACACGGACGAAGGAAGAAGGGAATGGCAAAAAGGCAACAACTGGAGTGACGAAAGGGACAACGAATGAAATCTTGATAAAGGGGGAGGAGGGAAGCGATGACCAATAAAAGTCAGAAGAGAAAAATTCGATCCTAGACGAGGTCGAGGAAGAAGATGATGATGATGATGACAGGAGAAAGGGTAATTAGGATGACAGTAATGACACGAGAGGTGACGATAACGACGTAATCAGTAACGACACGATAATGACGACCCTCGACTGGACACGACACCTTGGAACGGGGTCGACCAACGTTTTTTTTTTTCATTAATGGAAGTGGACGCTTTAAATACCTTAGAAATATTAATTGAATTGTTAGACTGTAATCAAGTCAAGACTGATGTTGGATTTGAACTTTTTTGTTGTTGTTCTTTTACATTTAAATAGAGGTTTCGTTTTGTATTTTTGGTGCTATTTTTTAACTGTTGTGTTTTATCCAGAGGCATCTGTTAACCATGCCCTGAATGCAGTAACCGTGTGTTTGTGTTATTATTGCGTGCGCGCGCACTAAATAGAGAGAGAGAGAGATAAGAAAAAATAGATTTAAGATCATTCTCTGTCCTCTCCCCCCTCTCTCTCCGTCATCCTCCCCCCCCCCCTTCCCTGTTCCTCCACCTCCTTCATCTCTTCCCCTTCATTTCTTTCCCTCTCCTTCCACCTCTTCCTCCCTGCTCCTGCACCCCCTCCATCCCATTCCCCCTCCACATCCTCGTCTTCCTTCCCGCTCCACCACCTCGTCTCCCCCTCTCCCCTTCCACCTCCTCCCTCTTTCTCCTCCTCCCCTTCTAGCCCCACATCTCCATGTCTCCCCCTCCCCTTCCTCATCTTTCCTCCTCCCTCCTCCCTCTTCCCTCCTCCTCCCTCCTCCTCCTCCCTACCCCTCCTCCTCCTCTTCTCGCCACCATGTCCCTCTCCTCTCCTCCCTCTTCCCTCCTCCTCCCTCTTCCCTCCCCCTCTCTGCTCGCCTCCGCCTCTTCTCGCCTCCACGTCCCTCGTCTTCGCACGCAGCACAAGTGTCAATAAGGAGAGAAAAATACCACCTCCGCCGCTTCCATTATCGCGGGATGAGTGTGTTCGGACGAAGCCCCACCTACTCATTACCCTTCACCAGCTGCCTTTACCCTGTGATCGCTTTCGGACACAGGTCATGCTATCACTTCGATCCCCTGGGCCCTCCCCCCCCCTCCCTCCCTTCCCCTCGCCCCAGTCCCCCTGCGAATCCTCATACACGCACCCCCACCCCTCCTCTCCCTCCCCCTTCCCTTACTTCATCTCCTTGACATCTCCTCTCTCTCCTCCCCCCTAACATCTTACCCTTCCACTCTCTCCCTGCTCTGACATCTTCAAGGGCTCCCCTCCCCCTATTTCTCCCTGCCACTCCCCTCCCCCTATTTCTCCCTCCTCCCCCACTCCCCCATCCCTGTTTCCCTACCTTGGCGTCTCCCTCTCTCTCTCTCTTCCTCTCATCTCCACATAAGATCCCCCTTTCTCCTTCCCTTTCTTCTCTTTCGCCCACTCTCTCAACCACACTTTCCCCTGCATCTTTTTCTCTCTCTCTCAGTTTCATACTCGCCTCTTTTCTCTCTCCCTCTTCCTTACCCTCATGTTAAGCACCTCCCCTTTCTCTTTTTCTCTCCTCCTTTCCCGCTCCTTCACCTTCACCCCCTCTCTCTCCTTCTCCCTCTCCCACACCCACACTCTCCCCTCTCTTCTCCCTCTCCCTCACTCACATTTTCCTTCTTCACCCAAATCCTCTCCCCTTTCTATTTCCTTTACCCTCACCCTCTCCCCTTCTCTCTCTCTCTCTCCCTCCCTCCCTCTTCCTCTCCCACTTCTCACTCTCCTCTCGCTCTCTCCCTCTTCTTGCTCACCTCTCTCTCTCTCTCTCTCTCTCTCTCTCTCTCTCTCTCTCTCTCTCTCTCTCTCTCTCTCTCTCTCTGTCTGTCTGTCTGTCTGTCTCCCCCTTTCACACTCCCTCTCCCTCCCTCTTCTCATTCCTCTCTTGCACTCTCCCTCTCCCCTTTCTCTTTCTCTCTCTATCTGTATATATATATATCCCTCTCCCTCCCTCCCCCTCATCTCACTCACCTCTCGCTCTCTCCCTCACCTCACAGAATCAACCTGCCTCAACCCAGTCCTACGCAGCCTGTCACTCCAACTGTCACGTGAGATAGTGAGTCTTCCATCCGAAACGAGTCGAGGAGTTTGGCTAGCGGGTGAGCCTTCCTTTTTTCGATTCATTTCATTTTCTGTTTCATTCAAAGTTTGTACTGGTTTCTGTTCTTCCATTATTAACTGTTTTATATTCGTTGGGATCATATTATTATTACTATTATTATATTCATGGTTAATCTAGGTATTGTAAATATTATTCTTGTTATTTTAGTATTGTTAATATTACTCTTATTATTATTGTTATCATTTTTGTCATTTGTAGTAATAGAAGTAGTATTTGTACTAGTAGTAGTAGTACTTGTAGCAGTAGTATTAGCGGTTGTAGTACACACCTTAATTAGGGATCATTAGCCTAAGTCTGAAATTTTTAGTGGTCGAAGAGATGCTTATGAACGAGTCTAGTTTGTTTTGGTGACTGAGGTGTGTATTACCATAGCTAGCCAGTGAGCCTTTTGGTTTGTGACAGGTCTGCCAAAACTGCAATTTTAATTTTATCTTTACTTCTGTTTTCTTTCCTTCTTTCTTGTTCTTCATCTTCATCTTTTTCTTGTTTCTCTTCCCCCTTTCTTCTTTTTCCTTTGCAGATTAATTTTCTTTTATCTATATAGGTAATTCCATTGTTTAAGTGGGATTTTGATTATAAAACAGTAAAAATAATAAAAACAACGCGAATTATAGCAACAATGAATAGATAGAGAAATTAGATTTTTTATGATAATAATGATAGCAATCATGCGTTATGATAACAACGAGATTGATAAGAATGATAATACTAGTGGTGAAAATTAGCAATAATGATTATTGTAACAATAATGATTATAATAATAGCAATGATAATTAAAATGTCAATATTAATAATGGTAATAACAGTAATGATAATTAAGATAGCAATAGGGATAACGATGATGATAATGACAAAGGTAACAGTAATGATAATGAAAATAATAATGACAATAACAGTGACAATAAAGATAACAATTCTAATGATCATAATGATAACAGCAATGATAATTAACAAAATGATTATGATGATAACAGTAATGATGATTATGATGATAACAGTAATGATGATTATGATAACAGTAATGATTATGATGATAACAGTAATGATGATTATGATGATAACAGTAATGATAATAACAGTAGTGATGATTAAGATAACAATAATGAAAATGATGATAATCTTCAAGATTATAACAACAATGATGATAAAGGCAGCAGCAATAACACTGATTATACGAAAGTGATAACATTAGTGAGGATTAAGATAATGATAATGATAACTGCGAAATAATTAAGATAATAACGGTAATAATGATTAGGTTATCAATAAGTATAAAAAGGATAACAGTAATGATCTTGATAATAGCAGAAATGATAAACAAGAGAACACTAATGATAATACCAACAAAGATTGTAATGATAACGATAATAATGCTAATGGTAATAGCAGTAATGATGATCAAGATAACAATAATGAAGATGATGATAATATCAATTATAGTAATGATAGCAATAATATTATTATTGATAAAAATGTGAATGATAATAATAATGAGAATGAGGATAATGATATCTTTAATAATGATCATCATAGTAACAGGATAATGATAAAGAAAATGGTGACGATGATGATAATAAAAACAATGATAGTAATTTTGGGCAAAACCAACAATAATGATGAAAATATTAACGGAAAATAAAGTAGTGTAGGTGAAGACCTGACGACTATACAAATAATGGTAATTATAATGATAATAACAATTGCAATGATAATGATAATCACAATAATGATAGTGAACATAATGACAATGGTTAGGCATTAGTAATAATGATGAATATAATATAGCAATTATCATCATATTAGAAATAAAGCAAAAGTAACAGCCTACAGCCATAATAATGAAACAATACTCTCTTTCTCTCTCTGTTTGTCTGTCTGTCTGTCTCTCTCTTGCTTTCTCTCTCTGTCATGAGTCATCCATACCTATAGATTATTCCTTGTCTACTCTTCATTCCCTTTCTCTTTTCCATCTTTTGTACTCCTCTCTGCCAGTTCTTTATTTCCTCCATCTTCACTTCACCCTTTCTTTCATCCTTACCTACCTTTCCATAGCTTCTTCAATTCTCCTTACCTACATCTCATCAACCCTTCCTTCCTCCTTCTACCTTCTTTCAGTTTCTCCATTTCACCTTACCTTACCTTTCTCTTGCTTTTCCTTTTTCCTCTAATTCTCTTTGCCTCCACCCTGACCCCATGAATTTTCTCTCTTTTAACCTCTCTTAATTTCTTTTTTTTCCTGTCTCCACACTGCCGTCCTTCCTCCCTCTTCCTACTTTTCCTCCAGTTCCATTTCCACCCTCATTTCTCCCTTTCTCCTTCTACTCAATCCCCATTCTTTCCTCATTTCCTTAGTTTTCTCCATTCTTCTCTCCGTTAGTTCTTCCTTTTCATTCTCCTAATTCTTTCCATTTTTCGTTGCCTCAGTACCTCCTTTTTTCCTTTCCTCAATTCTTTTCCTCCTTCGTTCCTCCTTATTTCCTTTCCTCAATTATTTCCCTCCGTTCTCTCAATTCCTCCTTTTTCCTTTCCCCAATTCTTTACCTTAGTTCCTCCATTTCTCCTTCCCCTTCCCCACCCCCATCCATCCTTCCTTCCTTCCTCTCCCTCCCTCCTCCCTCAGTTACTCTTTTTTCTTTTCCCTCCTTCGTTCCCTCAGTTCCTCCATTTCTCCTTCCCCTTCCCCACCCCCATCCATCCTTCCTTCCTTCCTCTCCCTCCCTCCTCCCTCAGTTACTCCTCTTTCCTTTCCCTCCTTCGTTCCCTCAGTTCCATCATTTCTCCTTCCCCTTCCCCACCCCCATCCATCCTTCCCTCCTCCCTCCTTCTCTCCTACGCCTCTCCTCGTGCACTTGTGAATTTGACTCCAAGCTTATTTTGACCGACACTGAATGACCAACTTATGCCATGAGTTTCGCCTCGCTTATTCACGCTATCGTTCTCACGGGTCACGCCATTCACAACTTTTGTCGGGGACTGTCCATTCATATTTTTTCTCTCTCTCCTCCTCGGGGCTAAGATACCATTTGCATTTTTCGAGAATTTGATGTATGATGATTTTTTTCTTTTTTTGGGGGGGGGGGGAGGGGAGGGAAGGGGGAGAGGTGTTTAATTTCTTTTCTGTCTCTTTTTCTTTTTATGTCTTCTTTCTCAATTGTTTTTACATCCTGTTCCTTCTGTCTCGTACATTTTTTTTTTCTCTCTCTATCTTTCTCTTACTCTCTCTCGAAGACCCCACGTCCTCTCTCTCCCTCTCTCTCTCTCTCTTTCTTTCTCTCTCTCTTTCTCATTCGATTCGTGCTTCATGCTGTCTTATTTTGCATGTCATGATCCCTTTTCCTTTGTCATTACACATGTCATGCATAGCCGAGGCGCTATCATGCCATTTCTTATATATTGTATTACCAAATCATTTTACATATGCTTTGGATTACCTCATTCGCAGTCCAGTCATGCACACCCGTGTCTCCCGTTTTCTTCGCTTCTTTTCTTCATTTGGTCATGCGTTGGGCTACCTTATCTATTTTGTTATCTACTGTGCATGAATTTCTGGGGCGCTCTTGGTGTATGGAGGTATGTCGTTTTCTTAATTAGATGGCAAATGAGTTTCCGTTTTCTGTTGATGGTTCTCTTTTTTTCTTTTTCTTTTTATTCTCTTTCTCTTTTTTTCTTTCTTCTCTCTCTCTCTTTCTCTTTTTTTCCTTTCTTTCTCTCTCTCTCTCTCTCTGTCTCTCTCTCTCTCTCTCTCTCTCTATCTCTCTCTCTCTCTCTCTCTCTCTCTCTCTCTCCCTCTCTCCCTCCCTTCCTCCCTCCTTCTCTCTCTCTCTTTCTTTCTCGCTCTCACTCTCTCTTCCTGTCTTATGCAAGATGGAAATTTCGCAATCATTTAATTGACGATGTAGATAATTCTTATATACTGCAAACTGCATACTTCACATCGCAATTTACATCATCATAAATAGATGTAGGATCTTATATAAATTCAGACTTAAATTTTGTTAGATTTTTTAGTCGTAAATGTTATTATTTTATTATTATTTTTATTATTATTATTATTATTATTATTATTATTATTATTATTATTATTATTATTGTTATTAGTAGTAGTATTGGTAGTAGTAGTAGTATCATTATTACTATTATTACTATTATGATTATCATTAATACTTTTATTATTGTTATTATTACTATTATTGTCATTACTATTATCGTCATTATTAGCGTTATTATTGTTACCATTATTCTCTTTATCATTATAAATATTATCATTATAATTACCGATATTATTATTGTTATTCTTATTACGATTACATCTGTAATTATTATTATTATTGTTATTATTATTATTGTTGTTATTATTATTATTATTATTATTATTATTATTATCATTATTATTATTATTATTATTATTATTATTATTATTATTATTATTATTATTATCATTATTATCATCATCATCATTATTATTATTATTATTATCAGTATTATTATTTTTTTTAAAGAGAAAGATGGAGGCACATAGAGAGAATGAGAAAATTATTCATGCATATTAAGATCGAATGAAAAAAAAACAATCGAATAAAAATGTGCTACACGAGTTGCAATAAAAATACACATAGAGACAGACCGCGAGGAAGAGAGAGAGAGACAGAGAGGAAGAGAGAGACAGACAGAGAGAGGCAGGAACTCGACCATCACACGAGGCGGCTGCAGGACTCCATTACTGACA
>NC_091586.1:6108961-6111461 GCF_042767895.1 Penaeus vannamei
GGATGAAGAAGAGTAGAGAGGGAGATTGAAGGTGACTGAAGGGAGAGAGGAAGTAGAAGGGGAGGAAGATAACTGAAAGGAGAAGGACGGAGGGATGAGGAGATGAAAGGAGTGCCAAGGGTGGGAGAGGGAAGGGAAGGAAAGATGGGAAGATAGGGAGACGGAAAGAAAAGTGGTATGATATGAGTAAGGAGGAAGAGTAAAGATAAAGGAGAGGAGGGAAGAGAAAAAAGAGAAAGAGAACAAAACAACCACATGGAAGGTAGGAGAAGAGGAAGAGGCTAAAGGAAAGGGGGAAAAGGAGAGAGGAAGCGGAAAAAGAAGGAGAATAAGGTGTGTAGGATGGGAGGAAAGAGGAAGAGGATGCCATAATAAAGGTAGGAAGAGAGGTAGGAAATGAAATAAAGAAGGAGAGAAGTAGGGCGCAAGAGGAAGGGTAATCGGAAGAAACGGAGAACAAAAAATAACAAAAAATGAAAATGCAGAAAAATAAAATAATGGGAAATAAATGATGATGATAATGCCAATAACAATGATAATAGAAATAATGATAATAATATTAAAAAACAATGATGATTATAACATAAAGAACAACAAAAAGAATGAGAATGATGATAAAAATAATTATGACGAAAATGATTTAAAAAGAAATAAAATGCACATAGAAACAGGTAATGAATGACGAAACAGAATAATCACAATAAAGCAGGAAATAAAAGCCAAAACGTAGAAAATCTCACATAAAGAAATAAAAGATTAACACATGAAACTCGAAATACGAGGCGATAAAATCCACACAGCGAAGATAAGGAGAAGAGAGAGATGAAGAAGATACGACAAGAAAAGAGTAGGAATAAAATAGGGTGAAGAAGGACAATTAAGAGATGAGATAAAAGGAGATATATGAAGAGATAGTAAAAAAAAAAAAAAAAAAGGGCGAAGAAGGAAGATGAATAAAGAAGAAGAAAGGAGAAAAGAGGAAAGAGAATGGAAGATTTGGGAGATACGGCGCCATCTTGGATTCTTATCAGAGCCAGATAAGGGTTCAAGAAATCCCATGAATGGAGTTGTGCTTGTGATAATTTTTTTGTCAATATTTTTTTCTCTTTTCTTTCTTTTCTTTTTTCCGTTTTCTAAAATATTAATTTTGTGTTTTTTTTCCTTCTCCTTCCTGGTTTATTCGTATTCCAGTTTATTTTTTTCATTATTACCATTGTCATTATCGTTATTATTAATGTTATTGTTGGTGTTATTATGATTAAGATGATGATGATGATGATAATGATATTGATAATAATAATAATTGTTATTGTCATTATTAACATTATTATTATTACTATTATTATTATTATCATCACCATTATTATTATTATTATTATTATTATTATTATTATTATTATTATTGTTGTTGTTGTTGTTATGATTATCATTGCCATTATCATTATTACCGTTATTATCATTGTTGTTTTTATTATTATTATTATCATTATTGTTATAATCATCATAATCATCATCATTTCTGTCATTATTATTATTATTCTTATAACTATTATCATCATCATCATTATCATTATTGTTAGCATTTTTATTAGTATTATCGTAATAATTGTCATAATGATTATCGCTATTGTTTTGTTGCTCTTGTTCTTCTTATTCTTCATATTATCGTTATTATTACTTTTATTGTTATTGCCATTTTCATTGTCTGACTATGATCATTACTATTACTTTTGTTGTTAACATTATCATAATGAATGATAACATTATTATTATTATTATTATTATTGTTGTTGTTGTTGTTGTTGTTGTTGTTGTTGTTGTTGTTGTTGTTGTTGTTGTTATTATTATTATCATCATCATCATCATCATCATCATTATCATCATCATTATTATTATTATTATCATTATTATTATTATTGTTATTATTATTATTAGTAGTAGTAGTCGTGGTAGTAGTAGTAATATTAATATTGTTGTTGATGTGATTGTCATTAGTATCACTATTATTACTATTGTAACTATCATTATTATTATCATTATTAGTAGTATTATTACCGTTATTATTGTTTACTATTATGATAATAATTATTAGTAGTATTGGTATTATCATTGCTATTGATATTGATAATACTGTTATTGTTTACATTGTTTACTACGTTTTGCTTATTACGGTTATTATTCTTATTGTCGCTATGATTGTTATTATTATTAAAATTATTGTTGCTGTTGTTATAATTATTATTATTATGTTATTATTAATGTTACCGTTGTTCTTGGCATTATTGTTACTATCATTATTGTTGTTCTTCTCTTTCGTATTATTATTATTGTTGTTGTTATTATGATAATTATTATCACAATGAGCTTCATCATTATCATCATCATTGTTACTATCATTAGTTTCATTATCATTATCGTTGATATTATTTATGTTATTATTGATAATATTATCATCATTATTGTTGTTTTTGTTGTCATTAATGTTATTGTTTTTAATGCA
>NC_091586.1:6121461-6123961 GCF_042767895.1 Penaeus vannamei
ATCGTTATTTCTAACATTATTATTGTTATTGTTATTATTACTCTTCTTATTATTGTCATTATCATTATTATTGTTATCATAATGATAACTGTTATCATCACTGTCATCGTTATTATTATCACTATTATTACCTATTATTTTTATCACCATCATTATCATCAATATTGTTATTTTTATGATTACCATTAGTATCAATATCATTAGTACTGTTATTATCATTACTCTTATCAACATTCTCATTTTTATTGATATTGTTATTATTAGATGTAGGAATAACAATAATATTAATATTATCATTATTTTTATCATTTTTATTGTAAATATCTTCATTATCATGATTATTACTTTGATTATCAATACCACCATTACTAGTACTTCTGCTCCTAGCAATATTAATGATAATGGTAGTGACGGTGTTGATAATGACAATGATAATAGCAATACTTAGCATAAGTAATAGTATTGCTATTACATTTACTATTATCATTATCATAACAGTTACTGATATTTATGTTATGATTATTATTGTTATTATTATTATTATCATTATTATTATTATCATTATCATTGTTATTATTATTATTGTTGTTGGTTTTATCATTACTGCTGCTACTACTGCTAGTACTATTACTAGTGCTACTATTATTATCATCCTTATTTTTATAACCATTTCTATGATCATTATCATGAAATTATTTTGATCAATCTGTTATGATGATAATTATCCCCATCATCATAATCGCTTTATTAATATGCTTAGTTTCACTAGGTTCCTTATTGCAAAAATTTTAATTACAATAAATATTATTGTTATCATTATTGCTATAATTAATATTACAAATAATGGTAACTATATACATATGTAAATATGTGTATAGATACACAGACATATAGATATATAAACAGAAAGATAAATAGTGATAGATAGATATATAGACAGATAGAAAGATAGATAAACAGACTGACATATATATAGATATGTAGATAGACTGATAGGTAGGTAGATAGACAGAAAGATAGATAAACAGACAGATAAACAGGTAGGTTGATAAACAAATAGACAAATAGGTAGATAGATAGATAGTTAGGTAAATATGAATTGAAAAAGGAACGATAAATGGTGAAAAGAGAAAATCCGAGACTAAAAGGAGGATGAAAGAGAAAAGAAAGAAAGAGGGGAGAAAGAAGGAAGGGAATGGGAAAGAGAGGGAGGGAAGAAGGAAGGGAAAGAGAGAGGAAGGAGGGATGGGGAAGCAAGAAGGAATAGGGAATAAGAGAGGAAGTGGAGGGGGAGGAATTGAGGAAAGAGGAAAGAGAGGAGGGAAGGAAAAGAAGAAGAAGAAGAAGAAGAAAAAGAGAGGGAAGGAAGAAGTAAAAGAGGAAAGATACGGAGGGAAGGGGGAAGGAAGGTGAAGAGAGAGGGAGGAGGAAGGGAGGTGGAGAGAGGGGGAGGAGGAAGGGAGGTGGAGAGAGGGGGAGGAGGAAGGGAGGTGGAGAGAGGGGGAGGGAGAGAAGAAGGAGGAAGGGAGATGAAGACAGAGCGAGGGTGAGAAGAAAGAGGAAAGGAGGTAGAATGAAAGCGAGGGAGAGAAGAAGGAAAGAAAATGGAAAGAGGTACGAGGCGGAGGGAGAGACGCAGGAAAGAAAATGGAAAGAGGTACGAGGGGGAGGGAGAGAAGGAGGAAGGGAGGTGGAAAGAGGGACGAGGGAGAGGGAGGGAGGGAGGATAGCGGGTGGTGGTGAGACGAGGGGAGGGGGGGGGGAGCAAAACACTAGCTGGCAGTATCTGGATGATCTATAAAAGCGAACGTCCTTATTATGTGATGGATGGAGCAGCGGCGTGGCCAGCGCTTACTGATACTGGCTCGGTGCTGCCCTCCCTCCCTCCCTCCCTCCCTCTTTCCTTCTCTGACTCCCTCCCTCCCTCCCTCCCTCCCTCTTTCCTTCTCTGACTCCCTCCCTCCCTCCCTCCTTCCTTCTCTGAGTCCCTCCCTCCTTCCTTTTCTGACTCCCTCCCTCTCTCCTTCCTTCCTTCTCTCCCTCCCTCCTTCCTTCCTTCCCTTCCTCCCTCCCTACCTCCCTCCTTCCTTCCTTCTCTAACCCATTCCCTCCTTCCTTCGCTGGCTCCCTCCCTCCTTCCTTCTTTCCTCCTCTAACCCACTCCCTCCCTTCTTCTTTCTTTGACTCACTCCCTCTCTGACTCCTATCCACCCTCTTCTCCCCTTTCTCAGAGTCCCTCCCTTCCTCCTCCCTCTCTCCTTCCTCCCTTCTCTGACTCCCTCCCTCCCTCCCTCTTTCTTTGATTCACTCCCTCTCTCCTTCCTCTTTCTCTAACTCACTCCCTCCCTCTCTCCCTCTTTCTTTGGCTCCCTTCCTCCCTTCTCTAATTCACTCCTTCCCTTCCTCTTTCTTTGATTCACCCCTTCTCTCCTTCACTCTTTCTCTGTCTCCCTCCCTCCCTCCCTCTTTCTCTGACTCCCTTCCACCTTCCTTCCCCCTT
>NC_091586.1:6133961-6136461 GCF_042767895.1 Penaeus vannamei
CTTAAGAATGACACCAGCCCCTTAAGTCGTGACGTGGCACAAACTCCCCGGTTATGGATGACACATAATGACACGGCGGACACGGGTGGAGCAGGTGACACACAAAGCTGCTGCCTTGACAGATTGTGGTAATGAATTAGGCCCAATTTGGTAGTTATGCTCAGGGGCACGTCCAGTGGTGGCCCGGGTGGCTGTGTGTGTTATTGTTGTTGTTTTTGTTTTTTTTAAGTTGTAATGTTTTTTCGCTTTTTAAGTTGTAATGTTGTGTTGTTTTTGCTTTTGTGTCGTTTTCTTTGTAGGTGTTGTGCTGTGTTCCTTTGAGTCTGTATTATTTTTTGTATGTGTTTATTTATGTATTTTCTATTCTTTCTATTCCTATCTATTTATTTTGATATTCCTATTTTGTTTTGTTTATCCATTTTCTAATCTCCTTTCTTCCATTTATTTATTTTCTATTCTTATTCGGTCCTATATATTTATTTTCTATTCTCATTTTTTTTATCTATCTATTTATTTTCTAGTCTTATTTTGTGTCTTTTGGGTTGAGTTGTGTTTCTTATTGTTATTTTTGTTTCCTTTGAAAATGGAAGGAGGGTAAAGTGTTGTATCATGTATGTATTGTGTATCATGTGTGTACTGGGTATGACGGTGTACTTGTTTTTATTGTGTTAGGTTTGTTGTTGTGTAAAGTGTTGTGTGTACATAAGATATTTTTGGGTGTGTGTGCGTTGTGTTTTAGTGTATGTTCAACCAAGGGCGTATGTGCTCAAAGTGTCTAGTGCTTATGTTTATATATATTTACTGAGTACTTGTGTACTTGTGTGCGTTTACAGTTGCTCTAATTTATGATGCTTCATAAATATGACTCACAATGGATTTTGTGTGGGTGATTCCAGACATATGTAAACTTAAGTGTTAAGTGTCAGCTGTTTACTAGAAAAGAGAAACTTGCCGAATCGTTCCAAAGCCCGAGGGTGAGTTGTTAGTTTCTTTCTTTCTTTTCTTCTTTTTTCAATTGGGAATAGTCTGATAACTATGGATTCGGTTAATAGAAGCTTTATTGCTAATTTTTGGCTGATTTTGATTTCTCCTTTAAATACATAAATGGAAAAATAACTTTTCCAGTCATGGCTGATTTTGATTTCTCATTTAAATATATGATTAAACAAATAACTTTTTCAGTCGTCCTCTCCCCATCCCTCTATCACATATACTCCCCATTCTTGCTCCCTATTTTCTCCCTTCCCACTCCCTAAGATCATCCCATCCATCTTCTTTTCCTCCGTCCTCCCTCCCCTCAGCCCTCACACAACCCGGCTCCACAAATCCTCCCCTCATTCACTCCCTCCTCCACCCTTATTTCATTCCCTCCTCCTCTCTATCACTCCCTCCTCCTCGTCTTTCACTCCCTCCTCCATCCCTATTTCATTCCCTCCTCCTCTCTTTCACTCCCTCCTCCTCCTCTCTTTCTCTCGCTCTTCCTCCCCTTTTTCACTCCCTCATCTTCCCTTCTCGCTTTCCGCTTCCCCTCACCCCCCTCTTATCCCCGCTCCCCTCCCCTCTCCCCCTCCTTCCCTTTCCCACCCAGCTTCCAGTCGAGTCTTAACTTCCATTCCTCCTTCGCTCCCCCCTCCCTACTCCTCATCTTTCCCCCACCCCCAATACCCCCTTTACCCCCCCCCCCCCCTTCCTCTCAATCCCCATTCCCCACTTAGCTGATCCCCTCACCTTCTTCCCTCCCTCATTCATCTCTCCTCCCCCTCCCTCTTCATCCTCCCTCACTCTTCCCATTACCACTTCCTCTCCTTCCTCCCCCTTCCCCCATCCCTTCCTCACCCCACACCCTTCCACCTCCCTCACCCTTCCATCTCCCTCCCTCTCCTTCCTCTCCCCTCCTCTCCTCTCCCGATTCTCGTCCTCGTCTTTCCTTCTCCTCCCTCATCCCTCCTTTCGCCTCCCTTCTCCCCACCCTCACCCCCGTCTTGCCTTCTCCTCCCTCCGCACCCTCACCCTCACCCCTCCTCCTACCCTCCCTCTCCCACCCCTCCCTCCTCCTACCCTTCACCCCTCACCCCTCCTCCTACCCCTCTCTCTCTCTCCTACCCTTCTCCCCTCCCCCCCTTCTCCCACCCCTCCCTCTCCCACCCTTCACCCCTCCCCCCTTCTCCTACCCCTCCCTCTCCTACCCCTCTCCCCTCCTCCTACCCCTCCCCTCTCCCCTTCACCCCTCACCCCTCCCTCTCCCACCCTTCCCCCTTCCCCCTCTTCTCCCCCCCCGCCCCCCTTCTCCCACCCCTCCCCTCCCCCCTTCACCCCACCATCCATTCATTACCCGCAGGCTATCAAATTCGTAATTTCTTTGGGGACTAATTTCTTATTCAGTTCCGCGATGTCTTGGCGATCTTGGCGGAGACTCCGACGTGAATAAATTCCCGATAAACCGATATCGGACAACAGGAGGGGGTGGGGGGGTAAGGGTAAGGGGGGTGGAGGGGGAGGA